>NW_019386218.1:2266-30453 GCF_000671375.1 Centruroides sculpturatus | reverse complement strand
TATTAATTTTAATAATTATAATTAATTAATTTTTAATTATTTATTTAATTTAAAATTAATGGAAAAAAAAGAGTTGGTTCAGAGGGGGACTTGAATCTGTAATCCTGCATACTGTGCAGATGCATTTGCTACCAGAACTGTTAATTTAAATATAACCATACTGGTCACTCATGGTGCCAACTGGAATGACTTTAGTGCCCGTGGTCCTCCTTGGTTCTTGGCTACACTATTGCTTTTACCTCGGCACTGTGTATGTTTCTGCACTGTAAATGGGTTTGCAGGTTTAAGTCTTGCTCTATGCCAGTTCTTTTCTTCCAGAAATTTTAGATTAAATTAGAATAAATCTTTGGCAACTTTCTAGTTAGCTTTATCACAAATTGAGTCCAGTTGCCATATTTTTGCCAATGATTTAAGTTTCCATGTCATACAGAGCTGTTGATCATGTTAAAGAATTTTATTAATCTTAACCTGATTTGCATTTTAATTTGCCCAGAACTAGAGAGTTTTGTTTTTCAGGAAACTTTCCTTAGCCTTTGCAATTTTTCTATTATTCATTGTAAGCTGACATAGATGTGTAAATATATTGACTGTTCAATGATAATTATTATTTTTTATTCTTTATACAAAAGATACATGGTTTTTCCCAATGTGCAAAGGTTATATTATTTAATTTCAGATTTAATATTGGAATGCTTTTATCTTTTTTTTTAAAATTTATATTGTTCCAAGACAATGACATAAATTTTTAAAACTGCATATAATTATGAAAGTTGAATGTTTAGAATAAAACTGTTTGTTTTATTCCTGTATTTGAACCTGAGGATGGCTGATAAATTGCAACTACAAATATTTGTTAATTTTTAATTTTAATGTTCTACTGGCTTAAAGGCAATATGAATTTTAAAAACAGTTGCTGATAAATTCAATATTACAACTTTTTACAGCAATCTTTACCCCTGATGATGGGCTGAGAGACCTGAAAGTACTTGGGTTTAGAGAAGATACTCTGATGGTCTCCAAGAAAGCAGAAAAAGGTAGATTATAAAGATTTGGAGAGATTAGACTTTTAATATTCATTTAAAAGTTTTTGTAATTTTTTTCTCTAGTTTTTTCCTATGAGAAAAACATGTAACTACATGTAACTAATTTCATTAATTTAATTTACATGTAACTAATTTCAGATATTCAGATGATGATGATTCTTATTATATTTTTTGTATTTATCAGATTTTTAAATATATCTTCATTGTACAAATTGAATAACAGGAGTAATATAAGGCAATTTTGCCCAACTCTCATTCCAATATGGAAAGGTTGATTAATTTCTTGTTTCTTATGAAACTTACTGTTAGTTTTTATATAAGTTTTCAATTAATCTAAGGGCATTAGAGCTGCTATTGTCCTTTTCCTTTCTAGTATAAACGAAAAGTGTTTGTTGACCTATGACGTCAAAAACAGTTTATAAGAAGTACAAATAAATTTCTTTTTAATTTTAAATTTCTTTATGATTCTGTTTGCATCAAAGATGTCTGCTTTAATTCTCTTATTTTTTTGAAATCCCATTTGAATGTTTACAATATCAATTTTGTTTCTAGTTCTTTTTAAAGGTGCTGTGTTTATATAATTCTTCAAACTTGTCTATAATCATTGCAATCATTGGCTATTATTTTTGTTTTCTTTCTTTCAAGTGTTATGAATATTGGATTTATAAGTCTGCTGGAATCTAGCCTATATTATAAATTTTTGTAAGAAAATCAGTAAAGTATCTAACATGTTTGCTTCTAGAGTTTAAGAGAATTTTTAATAGATTTTCTTAGAACCCAAAGTTTTTTGGAGCTTTCTGTGTTCATATTTTTTGATATTGAAGTTTTTAAGTAACTTCTGTTAATACTTTGACACTTATCTTATTAACTCTTACTGAAATATATTAGTTTTTATTATTTGAAAATGTTATTTCTTCCAAAATTGCATTACAAATCTTTTTCACATGAGAAAAGGTGTTAGAAATGTTAGAATGATTGCTCTGAAGACAAACCAAGTGGTTTGAACGTACTAAATGAAGAGATGTTTCGTGTCAAAATACTCCATAAAAGCAGAAATGTGTTTAAATTATAAAATTGTTGGAATGATTCAGTAATAGAGAAAAGTTTAAGAATTGAACATTATTATTATTGTTTTGTTTTTTAAACTTAAGCAGTTTATACAATAAATACAACCAACCTGATGATTACTTCAAATATGAAACAAACAGCCAGATACCTTTATTGGTAATTTAATTAATCTCAGCAGTTGTTTTGCTTTAATTTACTTAATGATTATTTTGCCTTAATTGCACAATAAAGAAATCTGCCTGTTTGTTTGTTTATATCAGGGCTTCTTAAACTATGGATCACGACCCCATTTGGGGTCGCTTAGCGAAATCTTGGGGTCATGAAATTTTAATGCAAAATATTGAAAGTAATTTGTGAGAGTTTGAAAATGGCACGCTTTGTGTCATAGGTTTNATCTTTGGCAACTTTCTAGTTAGCTTTATCACAAATTGAGTCCAGTTGCCATATTTTTGCCAATGATTTAAGTTTCCATGTCATACAGAGCTGTTGATCATGTTAAAGAATTTTATTAATCTTAACCTGATTTGCATTTTAATTTGCCCAGAACTAGAGAGTTTTGTTTTTCAGGAAACTTTCCTTAGCCTTTGCAATTTTTCTATTATTCATTGTAAGCTGACATAGATGTGTAAATATATTGACTGTTCAATGATAATTATTATTTTTTATTCTTTATACAAAAGATACATGGTTTTTGCCAATGAGCAAAAGTTATATTATTTAATTTCAGATTAGAAAAAAAAATTTTTATCTCTTATGATATACATTATATTGTTCCAAGACAATGACATAAATTTTTAAAAGTGCNTGCTGTTCCTGGTGAGGATAGTTAGGTTTTTATGTACAGTCGATTCCCCCTATAACACTGTAGATACGTTCTGATTTTTGTGTATCCATTTTCTACGAATCCTTAAATACATGAGCCAATCACAGCCCGGCACGTGTGCAGTTTACGGACTAGGGCTGTTTGAAAGGTTTTCTTCCATAAAATTAATCAATTCTAGACTAATTCGACTCAGCATTTTCAAAATATGTATAATTTTTTGGGAATAATCCATATAAACTATGCTATAAACAAAAAATTGTAGGATTACTTACTGAGCGTGCATTGTTCGACGACACCATTGCTTAAGCATGCTTCCTGGTAAATTATTTTTTTTTTGCGAAAAATTTGCTGAACTTTGGAGACATCGTTAATATAAATATAATTTTTATGGACGTTAAATAATAAATGGTTTTTAGTAGGTCTGCTGCTCGTTTAAACTCAACGGTTTGTACAATATNAGCATGCTTCCTGGTAAATTATTTTTTTTTTGCGAAAAATTTGCTGAACTTTGGAGACATCGTTAATATAAATATAATTTTTATGGACGTTAAATAATAAATGGTTTTTAGTAGGTCTGCTGCTCGTTTAAACTCAACGGTTTGTACAATATCTGCTATTGGTCTAGATTCGACCGATCCTGTCGCGACACGAGTCGGTGATGACGTTTTACCGAATTATAGGAGTTTTTTTAGCGTGTTTGTACGAATATGATCGCAATTTTTCTGCCATCATATAGGAATCAGAACTATATGAACCCGTTTTATAGGGGTGTCTACTGTATATACATATTACACAAATTATTATATTTTATACTAGCAGATAAGCCCAGCATTGCTTGAGCAAAAAGTAACGATAGCAAAGATTAAGATTAATTCATTATAGCCAATCTTACCCATTCTCACAGAATGCAAGAATTAGTTCCCCCTGTTTCCAACTAATTAGAAAATTCTTAGATGGATCTAAAAATATGTTTGATTTTCTGCAAAAAACTGCATCTGTGCCTGTAAATCTTGCACATCACTTTCTCTTAACACTTCCATTGTTAACACTTCTCCAGTGGGGGAAATTTCGAAAAATCCTTTCTTAGTGTACATTCTCTTGACTTTTTGTTTGATTGTGTGTGTTCATCCTTTATCAGTTTTAGAGAGTTACAGAAGACAAATCCACTTTATTTAAAATTCTTAAACTTTTGATCATTTATTAATAAATTATTTTATAATTTTTCAAATAAATTCAAATTGGGGTTTCTCATTTGATATAATAAAATTTGGTGTAATTGGCAAAATCGTCAGGTTTATGTTATGCACTTGCAATGCAGTTTTCTTATTGGATTTTTTTTGGAGTGTATGTTTGTAATATCAGAATAGCACAAATTACTTTTAGATGGAAATGTAAGTTGCTTCCAGATTTGTTTTAGTGCAACCATATGGCTGTGCATAGGAACAAATTTTTAGACAGACTCAAAGATCTAGCAAAGAATGCACTGCTCTAAATAAAATAAGAAGTAAGTTGTATATGCAAGCAATACATAATAAAATTACAGAATATAAAAGAAAACTATAGATAAGCTACATAGGACATAGAAGATGGGGAGTTTGATGAAGCTGGACACATGCAAAATTGTTTAATCCTTGAAGATGATAGTGACCCTTTTCTTTATCACTAAAAGTATTATAAAAGCAAAATATTACAGAAGTACGTGACAGTTTTGGCCAAAATGGTTGAGAGCTTAAACTAACAGAGTAAAATAATAAATTATTTGGATTATCATACAAATCAATTTTGTGTAAAAATGAATTATTAATTTAGTTTCTTTTTTGTTCCTGAATTAATGTTAAATTTCAAGAATTTTTATAATTTTTAGATGTTTACAAATGATAATCAGTACGAACAGTATTGGCCTCAGGTCGGACCAAACACCAATATCGTGTCGGCTCCGTTTTTGAAAAGAAACAAGATCGCTCCTCCTGGAGAACACTCTCCTCGAAGTGAGGAAGAAATACCCCAGCTCGGTGAGAATTTCTTAAAATTTAATTTACAAATTTTCAATTTATTAATGGTTGCTTTAATGATTATATTAAAAGTAAATTATTTGAAATACATATATTGTGTTTAATTTAATAAAAATGAATATTTTATTATGATAATTTAAATAATATAAATTAAGATTTTATTACATTTTATATTTGTAGTGGTTTGAAAATTATAAATATAAATGTGAGAAGTACAGATGTAACTAAATTCATAAAGCATATTGTTAATTTTGCTGATTAAAAAAATAGTGCAATGTGCTTTGAAGAAATTTACATTCATTCAAAGCACTTACATTGCACTATTTTTAATATAATTAAATTAACCACACCACAAAAAACTTTAAAATCAATGATACTTTTCAATCTTCTAGCATTTTTGGTCCTTAGAAGATTCATGAAGTAAATAAATTTTGATCAGTTTGTCAAGTAAATAAATTAAATCCAAATATGTCTTTTGGCATTAAATTAAATTAATTTTTTTATTAACTTTATTTATTATTTAATTAAATCTTATATTTGACATCATATTGTGAGTATAAAAATGTTTTACATATTTTTGCAGATATGTAGCTTCTAATTAAAGATCATCTCTGCAAAGAAAGACTGTTTTGTTAACACTGTTTGATTGTGGCTGATTTGGAGATGACTTAGTTTCTTCTATTTTTCTATATTCTTATATTGTTGTATGTTTGTCATTTTATGTTTAAAAATTTAAAAATGACAATGATGAACATATGACATACACAATGACAAACATACAATAACAACAACAACATACAAAACTATGGAGTTGCATATATAAAAAATTTAAAATTTTTAAATATACAACTCCTTCATAATAACGATTCCTTTAATTTTTCATTTGCAAGAATATAAACTAAAAATCTTTGCAAATTTATGTTGTGTAATCACTTAACCTGGGGTCTAAAAATTTTCCTTTGCCTTGTCTCATTCCTACTGACATCATTATACTATTTTCTAGAATATGGTATCAATGAGGAATAGAAATCTATAAAATAATTAGTTGCTGGTAATTAACTTATTTTCTCATGCAAGATATACAGGAGTTTTTAAATAAAGAAGCCAATTTTAGTAATTTGGATTGCTGTCCGTCTTTTTCATTGAAGAATTGGATTACAGTAGAGCATCATTTATCCGAATCAATTGGGGACTAAGGTTGTTCGGATAACTTATTTTTCGGATAACCGATTATGTATGAAAAAATATATTAACCTATCCCATGTTGAAATTTTTCTCCGTTGCGTGTCGCTTTGCATTGAGTTTTCGTCGATGTTAAGCCTAACGTAAACTTTTCAAACTAATAATTGTGGCTATTGTATCGTTAAAAACTATTTCTTTATTTTTTACAAACAAAATAAATATGTTGAAAAATATAAAAACAAAAAAAAATTATACTTTAAAAGTTGATCTAGTATCAAAAACATTCGATTCAGCACGACACACAGTCCCCAGAAAAACACCACACAAAAGTGTCAGTGCTGCCAGCTAAAACAGACACACCAACAAAAAAAATATTAAAGTAGCCCAAGATATAGTCAAAGATTGCAGCACCACAGCACTAGCAAAAATTTAAATTTGCCGACTGGAATTCTTTCGGATTTTTTGGAAATTTGGATAAACGACGCCCTACTGTACTAAGAGAAACATCATTTTGGCATTATAGTTACTGTCATCTGTGGCTATTCCAAAAAACAATGCTTCATTTAAATCTTTAACACATTTTTACACACTGTAAGGGGCAAGTATATTTTTCACAATTGACATAGCCTTAGTTCTGGCAGTAGTTTGTTTAGTGGCTACTTTTGAGTCAGCATATATCAATGCATTCAATTTACTAGTACAATCTAACAAATTAAATGATTGTTGGTGAATATATTGCTTTGTACTCTAGTCAGCTCAGCAGTAGCAATTAAAACTTCTTCTTCCAAATGTTTCTTTATCATAAAACTAGAAATATCTTTAGAAGTTGAAGCAGTCTTGATATTTCATTTATGAAGATTTGTAACAATATAATGTTAGATGTCATATTTTCCACTATGGTGAATGGCGATACGAGAATTACAAATAGAACACAGTGCTTCAAATTCAGTTTGACCTTTCGTTATAAATGACCAATTTTTGGTATATTCGTCTTTAAAATGACACTTCCTCTTTGGCATCTTTTATTACAGGTATAAAAATGGTTTTACCTAAAAAAACACTCGATGTGCAGGAGTGAGCAATTATTTATTTTATTACACACGTGCGAAACAAATTAGTGTTCACCTAGCTCTGGCAGTTGAGACTGACTGAGAGATCTGAAGCGCCGCTGCATGCAGAGTTTAGAGAAAAAATGGGACAAATACGGTGACAGTCCTGTATGTACAGGACGTATGGCAACCCTACTCATCACCCTGGATAACAAAGCTGCGATTTCTAAGTGTATTACACTTGACTTCTTTGGCTGCAATTTGAAAAAATTGTAGACTTATAAATTCCCACCATCATCTGTCCACCCGTCTTTCCTTACTCTCAAGAACTGAGTTAGATAGATGAAATCCGAGACCAGATATGGAAACCTTAGGGGCAGGAGGCCCCAATTAACTGTAAGTGAACATACAATGCAAACCAGAAGTCATGTTATTTCAATTCAAAACTATTCTCCTGAAAGCAGTTAATAGATGATTGGCCCAACTCTATTGTTAAAGGAAAAGTATGATGTACAGAGGTAACCCACTGCTAATTTGAGGTGAAAAGCATATAGTTTAAATTAAATAAATTAAAAATATGATTAAAAATTGCATCTTGGCATTGTGATGATGTCATTTAAGAAAAACTTTACTTTGTTTCTTTTACAGTTCCTATAGTTTTTAAAATAGCACCTTTCCTTATTGAATGGCTGTGATTTGTAGTTAAGTGTCTTTCCGGATTTGCTGGAGCCATTGCTGCATGTATAAGCTGTTTGCCATAGATGACACACAATAGAATAGGGAACACGGCTGACTAGCCCATGTAAAACCATTGATAAGTGTGAGGTTGCCAAATTGGGGATAAACAGATGTCAGGATTTCAGATGTGGGATGAATGGAAGCAAGTAAGAGACCTGCAGTTACAAATAAACCCATTTATTAATTCTAAGTTTTACATATAACTGAGTGACTGTCGACAATTAGTGCTGGTCTGTTGGAGAGTCGATAGCCTCCTGGCGGTTGGTCAAGCAATTGTCTGATGAGAAGTCCAGTGATTAAAGTGACGAAAAAAACAGTCCAATGCAGAATGATGAAGATAGGGATGAAAGTCCGTATGCATAGATCACTAAAGGAAGGCGATGTGACCAATGGAGCAATCTGTGGAAGCGACAATTATTGCTCACACAGTGAGACAGAGAAAGTCCTTTGACCTTGAGATTGGGGTTTTTAAAGAATTTTCCCCAATCTCTCACTTTCTGATTGGTTAGTTTCTTGTCTCCAGGTAGATAACAGACCATTTCGGACCAGAAAGTGTCAAATTTGACACCTCGTTTTTGTTTGATGAACAAAAATTAATCGTAGTTTGAAACTCCTGCTCATATTTAGTTATTGTTTACAACCAAATTCTTGTAAGTCTGAAACATAATCTCCACACTAGATTTTAAGTTTATTTTGTTTTTTCTCTTGACTAAAAAGTTTTGTTCTTTCCCATTTTTATTTACATTTTTCTTTCAGTTTTTACAAGTGTTAGAATCAAAGTTCGACTCCCTGGTTTGACACTTTCATTAAATTTTTAACACGTGAGCTCGAGTATTGCTCAGGTCTCACATAAGTAGCTTTCGTAGAAAAATAAATTATGATTATGTTGTTGATTGCACAAGTACAGTTGTTTTAGGAGAAGAATATATAGAATTTTAGAATATCAAATTATTTTAAATTCAAAAATTATTAAAAAAAAAAGTTCCAATACCAATACAGTTACATAATTGAAAATAATTATTAAATTTATATAATTGAAAAACAAAAGTAAGATTCAATAAGTAGTTAAAGTAGAGTAAGCTATCAGATATTTGGAATAGCCAAAGTTGATGTATTACATGATTTTGGTATCGAGATTTTGACTATTTTCTCAACAAAAATAATTTTGGATTACATTATAAGCTTAACAGCACTCCAATCTGGCATTAAATTTCACAATAAACATAATTTTGACAATTCAATATAATTTTTATACTCAGTAATTCAAATTTGTACAAACGTAAGAGTTCTTTGTTGTTTTGGAGTATCTTGCCTGTATAGACAGAAAAACAAATAATGTGCTGTATAAATAAACAATTGGACATTACACTAATGTAGAATGTATTTAATTCTAGAATTAGTTGAAAAAAGAGGTTTTGAATATATTTGTTTTTCCTATTAAGTTTATTTCTTCATTGACCAAACATCTTTATGAAGTAGACCTTGGCTGTATTGAGATGATTATGTCTACTTTTTAAAACAATCTTTTCATCTTATCTGAAAGCCGACTTTTGGATGTAAGCATTGTGTACAACCTAGGCAGAGTTTATATTTAATTATTGTTGCTTGATAATGATTCTTCTTAAAGATTTAATTTCCTGGCACTATTAATATAACATATTATTAGTATTTTCACTTGTTTTTGGGAATGTAATGGCACAAACAATATTATTTCTGTAGAATACAAAGAAAGGTAATGCCATAGTAAAGTCTAATGTATATCTTCTTGACTGTTTTGTTTCTATTCTCCCATTGAAATCATCCTTATTTTAATAATGCCAGTATTTTTTTTACAGTTTGTTTCCTGACTTTTCTACTTCCTGCAAACACAGCCTCTTAAAAGTCCTTTATAGAAACAATAGTTTAGTTACATTTCATATCACTACTTACTGGCCAATCTGGTGTTTAGTGATTTGATTATTTTAAAGTTTGAGCTTGGTTGTTTATACAAGATATAATCAAAAATTTTTGTTAAACATAGGTACCTAAGTTTAATATTTTAACATGCATCAATTAAATATGTATGTACTTAAATTCAGATGCTGTGAAAAGAAAACAATTGCCGGCTTGGATTAGAGAAGGATTAGAGAAAATGGAACGTGAGAGACAAAGAAAACTTGAAAAAGAAAAAGCAGATAAGGAACAAATAGAAAGATTTAAAACTGTGGATTCTTCTCAAGAAAAAATTAGTGGAGATGACAAATCTCTATCTTCGGTTGATGAAACACCCATTAAGAGTAAATTTGTATGTTTTTTTTATTTTTTATGAGATAAATTATTTTGTTTCAGTGTTATGAGAAAGCATAAGCTTTATTTGATTGTTTTGAATTATAATGTAGGAGAGTGAAAGCGAAGACGAAACCGAAAGTATTAAAGAAGATAAAGAATCCTCTCCACAAGTAATTGTTCCCTCACCTGAAGTTGTAAATAAAACAGAAGAAGAAAAACAACAAGAACTGGTAATATTTTACATAAGTAATTCTATAACTTTAAGTTGTTTTTATTTGGATGAATTAGTGCAGTGGTTACTCTGCTGAATTAATAAGTGCATTTATGACAGTGGATGAAGTTTAATACAGTAGACCCCCCTATAACGCTTAGATACGTTCCACGCTAAGCGAATGTTATGTTATATGAATGATTAAATACATGAGCCAATCGCAGCCCGATAGGTGGGAACTTTACGGACTAAGGCTGTTCGAAAGGTTTTCTTATATAAAATTAACCGATTCTAGACTAATTCCACTCAACATTTCCAAAGCACGTATAATTTTTTGGGAGTAATCTGTACAAACTATGCTATAAACAAAAAATTATAGGATTACTTACCGAGTTTGTACCGTTCGACTACGCCGTTGCTTAAAGCTGATTTTCGTTGCGGAACAGCACATGAAACTGCGGCCGCGATTTCTAATAAATAATTTTTCGCAGAAAAATAACTTGACCTTTGGAGACATCATTAATATAAATAATTTTTATGGCCGTTGAATAAGAAGTGTTTCTTTCACAAGAAATGTATAAAATTAGTGCTGTATTAGACTTACGGTACCTAATTTACATACTGTGCAGACGATAATAAACTCAACTTACTAGCCTAAAATCTCCGTAGCGTGTTGCCAGGCGGCAGAAAGCATATATATAATTATAATAAAGTTACAATAAATTAAGTTAATATATAATTATATATACAGTACCTAATTTATATATAATTAATATATAATTATATGTACAGTACCTAATTTATATATAATTTATATATAATACTAAACAGACGATAGCAAACTCAATTTAGCCGCTCCGTAGCGTGGCGCAGGGTCGGAGGAAAGTAGTTCGGCTGCTCATCCACTATTGGTCCAGACTCTATCAATCTTGTCGCAAAACGACGTTATGGGAGGTATGTTATACGACAGTTTATACAATTTTTTCGCTACGTTATAGGAATTGTCGTTGTTGGAACGTACGTTATAGGGGGGTCGACTGTATACAGTTAAATCCCTCTACGGTGGTATTTTATGGAACGAGAAAAATTATCTTTGTAGAGAGATTTATTGTTACAGTGATAATTTTTAAAAGAGTATTTTTTCCTCATTTTAAGACTACAAATAAAAGTATTGTAAGCATAAAAAAAGTATTACATAACAAGTAAAACGGTGAAGTCATTTTTGGGATGAGAGTATGTCTCAGAGAGTGCACATGCGCAAATCTCGCACTAATGCCTGTTTGTAGAAACAGTCTCAGCATTTCATATTTTCTTTTGACCTGGTTCTTGGTCCTCCTGACTACCTACAAGTCTGGTTTATTTTATGTGTGCATGATTTGGGCACCAAATACTCTGTGTCAAATTGCAACTCCTGACATTACTCCTTCATACCTCTAAGGTGTGCAGCTGTTTGCAGCAGCACAATTTTAGAGACAAGACATAGTCTCGTCAGTAAAGTTACTTCTAAGATTCTAAGGAATTGAAAAGCATAATATTTCAGGTCTCCTGGTAGTACAGGACTTGAGTGATTTTATTGCATACTATTTCTACAGTATATGTTAAACATTAAAATCCAAAATCAGTGAGAACCTGAATCTTCCTATGCAAAACTGAACTAATTTTAAACATACAGAGATAGGATCAGAAGTGGAAACATCTTTTTGGACAAGAGTGGGCTTAAAATTGTAGTAAGTGTAATAAATTCTAGATCAGGGGTCACCAAACTTTTTTCACAGCCAGCCAGATAACTGAGAGAATGACAAGCGCAGGCTGCATAACCATTTTGTTCAATACAGTATACTGAATACACAAAAAATAAAAAAAAACAACATATTTATTTACCAATAAGCAAACACGATCGCTGCAGCAAGCTCGTAATCGCTTTTCTTAGAAACTTCATTGCAGGACTTACACAAAAAGCACTCTGATAGCCAAAGTTGCAAAAAGTAGCCAAATTTTTCACTGATTTTCCTAAAAATTATATTACTGTCAAATGCAAATATCAGATTGGACCAATTTTGGCATTTATACTTACACTTATTTTAATTTTTCTACGTAGTAAGTTCATCTATAATCTATGATATTTCCATATAAATAATTATGTTTTAGCTCATTAGTGGTTCAGTGAGGCAGCGGGCTGGATGAACTGACCTTGCATGCCATAGTTTGGTGACCCATACCCTAGATTATTAGGTGTAGAAGGGTTTTCATTTTTTTGTAAAATGGATTTAAACATCAGAACATACAATAAACATTGTTAATAGTAATTTGTTCACAACATCTGTGATAGCTACAAATTGTAGGTATTTGCACAGAGGAGATGTATGTTCAATCTCACCTTGGTTTTTTTACTTTGGTTTCCATCTGAGTTTTATTCACAAACATAAGTAATAAATTATAAACAGTGCAGAAACTTAATAATAATAATATCACATCACATACATTATAGACATGTCCATTCCAAACACTCACAATATACAAAACACATTCACTGAAAAAATTAGCAAGTACATAGAACTCGCCCAGGAAATAAGGCATCTGTGGAGGATGGATAGGGTGCTTATTGTACCTATCATTCTCTGCTCTACAGGTGTCATACCATACGCTGCACAAAAACCTGGGAACATTACAATTGAATATAAATACATACATTACCCTACAGAAGGCCACTATATTGAATACATGTCATATTATTAGGATATTCCTAAGTACAGGCACACACTGCTGACACACTTATTTAATTTGTCTTGATTTGGTTACTATGTGCCTTGACTCTGGTCCAGCATAGTACACAGATCTGCTAGATGCAAAACACAACATGTTTATTTTTAATCTTTGTTGCAGCAATTTTTTAAAATTGTAATTAAAGATACATTCTCAATTATATTTTAGTTTATTTCTTAAAAATTTTTCATCGAAACAGAAAATAAATTCATCTAGCAGAGCTGTGAAGTTGGAGTTGCTGTTGAAGTATAAGGTGGAGTTTGTAGATTTTTTTAAATGATTCTACAGCCCTAGCATGTAGGGAACTGAGATTCTTGATATAGTGTTATTTGGTGATAAACCTAACTGCATCTTTTCATATTGCATTTGCATTAGGATTTTGGTCATACTAAAGGCAAGGATCTAAGGAAGATGGGGAAATGCAAGCAGGGAAGATTTGATAATAAAGAAAGACAACAATGGTTATGTTATATGTACATGGGGGAAGTAAGAAGAGTGATAGCCAGATCCTCTGCAAACTCTGTCTTTCTTCAATAAAAATTGGAAATAAGGAATTCCATACAGTCTTCAACCACTCAAAATCTGGCAAAACATAAACAGAACACATTGTTTTGGGATCCTAGGCAGCTGCATCTTACTACATCTTCTGTATTACAGATAGTCATACTCTTCAGATGCTAAACATAATCAGCAATTAGTCCAAACATGCCACTTTACATTTCTTTGGTAAAAGGGATCGTGCTATAAGTGCTGAATTATTATGGGTTTTAAAAGTTGCATGTACAAACTTTATTACAATTTTAATATTTCTATCCTCAACAAAAATTCCCAAAAAAGAAAACAAGCTATTTTCCTTATTCTACAACGTCCTATCAGAAAATTGCTGAAATTTTTCATGTTACATTTCCTACAGGTGTCCCAAAAGAATTCTCTTTAACCTGTCTATGTTGTTCCTGAAAATATTCGTGTTGACCTCATTGACCTGCGTGGGCAATCCTGAATATTTTCGTGTTTACATCGGAACGTNTTCAACCACTCAAAATCTGGCAAAACATAAACAGAACACATTGTTTTGGGATCCTAGGCAGCTGCATCTTACTACATCTTCTGTATTACAGATAGTCATACTCTTCAGATGCTAAACATAATCAGCAATTAGTCCAAACATGGGACTTTACATCTTTTTGTTAAAAGGGATCATGCTATAAGTGCTGAATTATTATGGGTTTTAAAAGCTGTGTGTACAAACTATTCTAAACATCCTATCAGAATATTGCTGAAATTTTTCATGTTATGTTTCCCACAGGCATCCCAAAAGAATTCTTTTTAAACCCAAGGAAGTTCCACTGCTTAGTCACAGAAATAATAGCTCCATATTTCTGGTAAGAAATGCTGGAAGAAGCAAGTTTAGAATATTTTACCATGAATATATTTTTTTTACCATTATTTGCTCTGATAAAACTACAAATCATGAAGATCAAAAGGAGCTTATCAAATCAAAATTAGACATTGGTCAAATCTTCGAGATCAAGTGATTTGTAGACATTTAAAATCTGTTTTGTGTCATACAGATGGTGATACTTTGCATCACAAAATTCTGATTTGTGTCAGTAGTGTGAATTTGCCATTGACTAAATTGTTAATGCTTGACTCAGATGATCAATTGTGAATAAGAAAGTGTTGTTTAAAGTAAATGAAAATGTCATAGCAGTTAGATGATGAAGACTTGCTCTATTCATACTGTTCATAATGCATATTTGAAAACATTATTGGGAATTGTGGGTGATGCACCTGAAGTCGTGGTACTTGTTTGTCGATTTTTTGATGGATTGCTGCCATCACAGTGTGCAGAATATGAAGTGCAAAAAAATCAAGTTTTTCAAAAAAAATTGCTTGTTGAAGTGTTCTTTAAAAAGCTGGCTAACATTTGGGACTGCTGAACAAGCATAGTTGAACAATTGGATGCAGTGATATATTACTTTACAAAACATGTTCTTCAAAAACATTCCGGACTCCTGTTCAGCAGTCTGTACACAATAAGAACAATAAGAAGATTTTTAAGGCAATGTTCTATGAAAGCTAAGCTTCTTTTGTATATAAGCAGTGCTGAAGTATTTGTGAAGTTTATACAACATTTCCAGAGTGACAACAAACCCATGATTCATGTCTTACATTCAGAATTTGTCAATATCCTGAAATGCTACTTGATTGTATAAGTACTGTAGATGGTTGTAATTTTACTGAAACAAGTATAATTGATAAATCAAAAGACTGCGTGCAAACGGAAACTACCACAGGCTCGGGAACCATACTACAAACACCCATTTTGGACGGTCACGGGAAACAATGTAAACAAAATATGCTATGATCAAGCCACGATTACAGACAAAACAATCCATCAAAACAAACTAGATATTGTATTTGTGGACAGACAAGGCAAAATCACATTCATTACAGACATTGCTATAACAGACACTCATAACATATGCTAATTTTTCGGTGTACATACAGTACTTTGTATATAATTCAGAACTCCCATAAAATAAGGCATCTATGGAGAATGATAAATACTTATTTATCCTGTAGTATTTTCTCACACCAGCATACATCACATTACTGAAAGCATCTAAACCACGGGTTCCCAACCTATGGGTCGCGACCCAGAAGGGGGTCGCGACGGGCTTTCTGTGGGGTCGCCAACTTATACAGTTAACTAAAAAAAATGNTCTTGCCATTTTCACTGTTAAACTATTTTGACTGCTTTGTAGTAGAATTAGTTATAAAATTTAAAAAATAACCTATTTCATTTTTTTATACTGTTCATGTATTTTGTTAAAGATGCAGTTATGATTTTTTTATGAAAAACTTTCAATTATTCACTTGATTGGCTGCAATTTATCTATAAATTTCCACTGTTGTTTGTCTGTCTATCTTTTCTTAATCTTAAGAATGGAGTTAGATAAATGAAATCTGAGACCAGATATGGAAACCTTACGGGCATGAGGCCTCGATTAACTGTATACAAACATATGATGCAAACCAGAAGTCATGTTATTTCAATTCAAAAATTTTACTCCGAAAAGAGTTAGTTAGATAGATGACTGGCACAACTCTATTGTTAAAGGAAAAGTATGATGTACAGGGACAAGACACTGCAGTACTAATTTGAGGTGGATAGCATACATTTTAAATTAAATAAATTAAAAATATGATTAAAAATTGCAGCCCAGTATTGTGACGATGTCACAATAAATAATTGCTCATTTCTTGAATTAATTAATTATTTATATGTTGTTATTAATTTTTAACATAAAAGAAAGCTTTTATTTTGTCAAAACTCATAACCAAATTCACTACAAAAAAGTTTAAAATGTTTTTGCTTACAAACAAAATATTTTATTTGAAACCATGGTTATGTTTATTTCTGAAAATTGAAGGAATTTGTTATCTTTTTATAGGTAAATTATATTTTGTTTAATCAAAATTGATTAAACAATTTTAATTCTTTTTGAATGAATAGGAAATTTATGTGCAACTTTTGTTGAAAGACATTAATGTGTATTACATATGATCTTAAATTAGAAGCAATGTGCATAAAACATTGCATTAAATTTATAAGTATATTTGAATAAAATAATAAATTTAATTAATAAATAAATTGTAGGATTATATTTAGATGTTTCCTAATGTAACTAACTATATTTTCTTTTGATATTTACAAGTAATTATAGAATTACATATTTGTAGAGCAGATATTACTAAGAGTATAAATAGTAAAATAAACTAGAAATTAATATATCAAATATTTAAATGAAGACTATATTAAAAAATATTTGTAAAGAATGGTTTCAAATCTGGTTAATTTATTGAATGTGTCTCCGCAATGACTTCCTTTGCTTCTCTGTCTGTTGATTTAAAGGAATGCAGTTTGTAAAGATTGTGTAGTAACTGCATTAGTTTTATACATTTTGTGTGTGTTTTTATGAAATTTGCTGTCTGATCTTTAACATATGAATAGAGTAATGTATTACAAAAAAGGTAAAAATGTAATTTTAACGTGTTGCTTTTGATGAATTTTATCAAATTGTTCAAAATACAAATCATTTCTGAAATTAAATGAATACGTCTGAGATACAACGTCCCGAGTGGCATTGATGTTAAGAACTGTTATTTGTTTGATGATTTGTTCTTAAAATTGCTCTTTGACCCGTAAGTATTTTAATAGAAAAACAAAATACATTGATTTTGTTTTCCGATTCCCAAACAACTGTATTAGGCATGTTAACTCGTTCGTCGGGTTTTCCCCTGACACGGTAATGCATTAATCTTGTATGTTTGATGTAATTTTTTCCAATTGTAGGTTTTCTGAATTTAGGGGAAATGTTGAGTGACCTCAAACACTTCCCATTTAATTCCTTTATCTGATCTTCTATTGTTTTCAATGTTACTAAACTCTGTATGTATATCTCAAAAGCTCCAGCTCGTCAGCTGGCCACCTCTTCAGCTCTGGCTTCTATTACAAGTGGATTGGGTAAGTATTGTAATCTGGATTTATCTGGAGATCTATATACAGGCTGTGTCAAAATTTTGTCCTGGTATAAACTTTAAAAAATCTATTACATAAGTTTGTAATTATCCACAAATTTTAATTTTCTGATGTGTGTAATTTCATTAATTTTTTTCTGAAATATCATTTTATCAGATTTATGTTTTGGTTTGATAAAATTATTTAATACCTGTACAGTTTTATATATTAACAATATTAATTTGCAATTCACTGTAACGAAAGCTTTTTTTTCTCTTTCTCTCTCTCTGTTTCATTCTTTTGGTATTGTTAGCTGACAAAATGATTCCCAAATAAATGATGTTTTGTATGGCATTATTTATCAGGCAACGTTCATTCTTTTTAATTAATTGCAGCACTTGTCTTTTTGTCAGATATTTACAGAATTATTTAAATTCAAAAATTTTATCTTTTGATCGTTTATAACGTTGTGATGCTGTTAATATGAAATTTTTGAATATATACATATTCCAAGATATCTGATGAAGCAATAAAAAGCTTTGTAATTTCAATTGTAAAGGTGTGAGTATGTTATTTTTAATACGTTACATAAAGTTATTGTAAAAGCATTTTTTAGTAAGTGTCTTTGTTTTATTAAAATTTGCAAAAAAATGTGTTAAGTTCACAATGTTGGTAAGATTAATTTTAAATTTAATTAATGTTTATATTGAGTATTTTATTTTCATTGAAACATTTATTATGCAGTTTTAATTTCAAAATCTTTCTCGTTAAAGTGAATTTTTATTAACAGTTAACATTTCCAATTACTGGCATATCGATAACGTGTAATTTTAAATGTATAAATTTTGACCGCCGGGAAAGTCGTGCAAGAGCCCTTGCCAACTTTTTGTGTCGATTATAGAAATTGGCAATGTGTCAAATCTTAGTTAATAAGATTAACCTGGAATTATCTAATATCAAAGTTGTTATGGTGGTGAATTTTTCACTCTAGACCAACGGTTCCCAACCTTTTTCGGGTGGTGACCCCTTTTTATAAAAGCCAAGTGACCTGCGACCCCGATACTATTGAAAAAGACATTTTTAATAAGGTAATAAAAAAAAACAACGAAATTAGTTTTTTAGTATAATTTTATTTTAAATTATGTCTAATAATTTAATGCGACTGTTGAAATTATATGTTATTAACCAGCCTTAAAATTCGCGGGCAAGTTTTTGTTAACGCCAACCTCNATTACCAAAAGCAGCTAAACTAAACACATGCCACATAGGAAATTTTTAAATACAGATGTATTCACTAACAGTTCAGTACATAACTGCTTTTTCAGTAGCTATTATTCCTTGACCTTAGTCTGATATTGCATAGGCACTGGTATCAACTCTGTAGGACACAATTGGCTAACACAAAGAAAGATAAACAAACAAATAAATTATACAATTTTAATATTTAGCATATCATTTGATAGATGTTGAGAGTTAGAAGAATGCTGACGGAAATTTTATTGGACGTAACTACCGATCAGATTCTAAATGTTGCAAAAGAAGTTCACCAGAAAGCATTGTCCAAAGGTAGGATTATTATGGATGTTACATTTTAATTTACTTTTTTCTGAAATATTTAGCATTGAAAAAATTAATATAGATTTTTATTTTTAAATTTGAAACTTATTCAGTTCTATTTACGAAAACATTATCAATGAGTTTTACGTGTTTATTTTAAAGATGTGATTATTTACTTTCAGAAGTGATTATAAAATCATAAGTTAAATTTTTTAGAATTTTTAAAATTTAAAATTATGAAATCAGTATCTGTAGGGTTGTTGTTGTTGCTTTAGTTTTAGGAAACTTAACAAATTTGGTAATAATATTGGTAGAAAAATATACTCTGCTAATGTAATTCATATTGTTTAGAATGAAATATAATTTTAAAAAATGTGATACCTGTTCTTCATTTAAACTTTTTAATGTATATTTACATGTCACACATTGTCTTTAGTAACTTAAATTGTATAATTGTTGTTATACAATTAAAATTTGATTAATATAATAAAATAATTTATATTACTTTAAAAAGTTGCTTTTACATGCATCTGTTACTTTAAAATACTTGTCTATATGTTTTAAATTATGTATATCTATAATTAATTGACCTACAGAATTATTTTAGAGTGGTCAAAATTTAAAAATGTTATTTCACAGAAGTGCAACATTGAAAAATATTTGTGTGCATTCTGTGTCGATTGAATAATTCATATATCAGTTCCAAAAAATACTCTATTATTTGTCAGGAATGGGGGAATTATTCAGTTTTTGGAAAGATAAAAATGAATAATAACAATTTTCTCAAGCCTTTTTATTTTAAAAATATTATAATGACCATTTGACTCTTAAGAACTGTTTATTTGACATGTTTACATGGCCATCTTTTGGTTAGGGAAGTAGGATAGGATGCAAGTTCATTGTTAATATTGTTTATACTGTAATGTTTCCGTCTGTCAGAAGACCTCTGTTTGTTGGGTGTTGTTTCCAGAAATTCGGCGAATTTCTTTTGCTGCCGTAAATGCGTAAGTGCATAATGGGCTCCGCCATCAATTATCTAACTAATATTTAATATCTGGTTGATTCTTACTTTTTGTCCCTTAAAAAATATGGCATTGTGAGTAAGAGAACAACTAATTAACATTTTATATGAAATTGTGCATATCTGAAATTTGCATATATTTGTATTCAGTTAACTTTATTACAATAATTAATCAAATAATGTTTGAGATATTTTAAGTTTCATTTTCGTAGTGGGTTTAAAAAGAATCTTAAAAGTGGTTGCAAATGCTCAAAAACCTTAAACTCAGCCATGCGAAGACCGAGTATTTTGTATTTGTATGACAAGTTGGTTGCACAAATTTTATTTATGCCGACTTTTATTTTTATTTTTTCCTTGTGAAACTTTCTTTTGCATTTTTTTTAACATGACATTTTTAAGTAAACAAACTTAAATTATTCATAAATTAAAATTCAAATGAAATGTGGATCTTGCCATCTTCACTGTTAAACTATTTTGACTGCTTTGTAGTATAATAGGTTATTTTTTAAATTTTATAACTAATTTCATTTTTTTTTCACAAATGTTCATGTATCTTGTTAAAGATGCAGTTATGATTTTTTAATGAAAACTTTCAATTATTCACTTCATTGGGCTGCAATTTATCTATAAATTTCCACTGTTGTTGGTTTGTCTGTCTTTTCTTAATTTCAAGAATGAAGTTAGATAAATGAAATCTGAGACCAGATATGAAAACCTTAGGGGCATGAGGTCTCGATTAACTATATACAAACATATAATGCAAACCCGAAGTCGTGTTATTTCAGTTCAAAAATTTTACTCCGAAAGGAGTTAGTTAGATGACTGGCACAACTCTGTTAAAGGAAAAGTATATTGTACAGGGACAAGACACTACAAAACTCATAACCAATTTCACTACAAAAAAGTTTAAAATGTTTTTTGCTTACAAACAAAATATTTTATTTGAAACCATGGTTATGTTTATTTCTGANTTGGTGAATTTATCACTCTAGACAAACAGTTACTTGTACTCACAAAAACAATCTTATTAAAAAAATTTGACAATTTGGTTTGTTGTTTGACTTAAAACGTAAATGAATTTTTTTAGGTATTTGTACATGGACATACATAATAAAATCACATAAATTTATCATTCTTTGAATGCTTTTGTTTATTTATTATTGTATGGTTTTAATAAAATAGTTCCGCAGTATATCATTATCTTTTAAATATGGGATACAAACGGGACTTGCAGACAGTGCCGTCTTAATGCTGGACAGCTGTCCGAGAGCTTTGTGTTAATTTATGTGCAGACCACAATTTAACACTAATTTTCCAATCACCACCTGTCAGTCGTTTAGGCAGGATCCAGTACACTGCTTTGTCCGGGGACTTACATTGCCATCAAGACGGTTCTGTGTACGGATCGGAATAATCGGTTAAACCTTTCCTTACCGACTCACTGGATCAATTGATCTCGTCCCTTTATAAAATTTTAGAAATGGCAATTTTACTTGACAGAGAACCATTTCTAAAAAAATGAGAAATTATGTTGCAAAGTGTTGAATTTTGTATCCAAGCAATTGAACATTATACAAACATCCTGTTGTACATGTACTCGAAAATACAAGTATGAATATGCTTTGCTAATTAAATATTTTTGAAGCTATTATGTGTATTTATAGTTATCTGTTTGATTCAACAGTTCTGATTTCCAGATCGACAATAGTCTCCATCAGTTGGTTAATGCAATATCTTTTGTAATTCTATGAGTGATATTTACGTAACGAAACCATTATTAGAATGTGTAAATATCAATGTCGAAACTGAAAGAAACGTAGCACAAATGCCAAAGTTACTATTTTCTTACTCAACTAATTGAACTTGAACTTATTTGTTCAAAACTATTTAATCAAAACATAAAGTACTCTTTTTTCTTGAAGATTGTTCTTTTTANTATTATTTTCTTACTCGAATAATTGAACTTATTTGTTCAAAACCATTTAATCAAAACATAAAGTACTCTTTTTCTTGAAGATTGTTCTTTTTACATTACATATTACTTCAAAAAGTTTTGCAACTTGCACTCTTCCATCTGCATAATGCTGTCTAATATTTTATTTATAATTGTAATGGGAATAGTTATTTCGTTTAATTTTTTCCTAGGAAGTGCAGCCATTCAAGTAATCAATGCCAATAACTTGTCTAAGCATTGTTAGAAATTGTTAATTCTTGCCGACAGAAGTTCTAAATCATATCATCATTGGTTATTTTTCAATGAGTATATATATATATATACATTCATTGAAAATAACCAATGATTGAAAAAAATAAATTTCAATTAAATGTAGAATTAACAATTTGTTTAGAAAAATGCCATAGTTGTTATGTTTAATTGTTTTAATGAAGTTTTCTTTGTAGAAAAATACTTTCAAAAATTCCTAGATTAAAAGATCTTACTATTTTCTGACTTCTGTATGTGTTACATAAATTTATTTTGAATGAGATTTTCACAATAACCTCTACTGAACATGTGTGTACCTAACTGAATAAGTTGGTAATTTTACAATGTTTTATATTTTACTAATTTGTTACATTTATGTTTAATGATACATTAAACATTAATGTTAATTTGTTTTTAATGAGATTTATAGATTCAAGATATATGAAAATGCTTATTTATATTTTTATATATTTTTGTTAATTGCTTGTTTGAGAAATTTCTCAGAAATTAAGAAGTTGATATTCACTTTTTTTTATAGATACAAATATTCATTTCTGTTTTTAAAAAATCAAAAATTATGATTAAAGTAAAAAACTGTATTCATTACCTAAATATTTAGAACTAAGCAGAAAATAATTCCAGAAACATTTAGACCAGAAGGTCTCTAAACTAATGCCTGCTAGCCAAATACCATTCCAGACACACATTTATTCAGCTTGCCTAGTTCAGTTTTTGCCAGCACATTTTATCGTCAACATTCAAACTAGTTCAAATCACATAAGCTTCTGAAAAGTCAACTAGAATTAATAGACTTTGCCTCAAATGATTTTTATAAAATATACTACAAACATCTTTAAAACTGGCAATATTTTTAATTTGAACATTTTCAGCAGCTTTTATTTAGCCTTTAGACTTTTGAAGGAGTGCTTTTAAACAGAAATTAGAATATAGAAGCAAAATTTAAAATTGACTTTAGACAACTGATGCTACAATCACATTCACTTAGCTGGAACAATTCTTTGTGTTGTTTGATTATAAACCAGAAGGAAATGTCATAATGATCAGTTATATTTTAGGACTTTTATAACATTTTTGTTATAAAAATGACACCAAATAAAAATAAAATCTAACTATATAAAGCTGAAAACCAGATTCATTCTTTCTGTCACTGTATGCAAAAATGGCCACTAGGAGCGCCCCTAGCTATTATTTAAATTAACAATAAATTCAGTATATTATTATTTGATGTGGTTTTTGCATTTTTGGCTGCGTTTCAGTAGAGTACGCCATGAGAAATTCAGTATATTATTATTTTTATTTGTAATAGGAATTAATTATTTATACCATGGAATGACACGACTCCTGCTAGAACACCCATTAGGGGGCATCCCGAGTTACTACAATAGAAGTACAAAATAATGTAATCTTAACCAGTTAAATGTTTTTGTTCACTTTATTCGAGTTTCATAAAATCCTGTTTAAAGAAGGGAATTTGTTAAATTTTTGAAAATCTGTGCCAAAAGAGTATTTTAAGTCTTGAAGTTGCATGGGAAATGCTTTATATTTTTGCTTCTACATATCTTTGTGAACAAACCTTTTTGTAAATGAAATATATGAAATCAAAATATTAAACATTATTGCTCAGTGAACATCTAAAGGGGATTTTATTATTGGGTACCACAAAATTTATTCTGGATTTTGACAACATTCTTTTGAAAAACAATTGCAAATTTTACATTGATTTCTGTTCATTGGTATTTGGAGAAGAAATCTTTGACTATATCTTTTGAACCTGACTCCTTTTATGGCTTATGTGACCTCTCTCATAAAAAGGTTGGAGGCCCTTTGATTGATTTAGACAGTGATTTTAAGACACGTTTGATTGTTTTTATATTGACTTTATGCTTTTGTCTGTCGCATATCTTGGAAACTAAATTAATGTTATTGATTCGGTTCGGAATGGCAAAATTGACAGATGCTTTTACGAGTACAGTAGAGTCTCGATAACTCGACATTCCGTTATCTCGTCGTGTCGTTCAAAAATAAATAAATGCTTGTAATGTCATTTTTACCACTATAACTTAACACTAGGATCAAATAAGTTGTTATTCTTTACTAGCAACATTTGATAATATCATCAGTTCCACGTGCTAACAAAGAATATAACATTTTTCCAAAGTGCCACTGAAAAACAACATGATGAGAATGTCACTAACTGAAAAGTAGCCATTGAATGGCCAATATTTTTTAACACTTAACTGGTATTGTAAATTTGACAAACGTAACTGGTATTGTGAGGGCTGCGCGGTCCTGAAGCAAAATTTGTTTTTAGAGAGCAAGTTTCAACAGTTTGACAATTTAAAAGTGCATAAATTCTAAATAAAACCCTCATTTGGTATAATCAACTCTTTTTTTATTCATATAACTCTTTTTACTTAATTATTACAAGAACTCACAAAAATGTTACAACTTTTGGTGTTTGCTTTTCCTAACAGTACGAAAATATGAAAAAACTTACCCTATAAGTTTCTAGCAACTTCAGATGTCGTGGGCAGAGGCACCACCGTGACATAAGCTGACAATAAGTAATGATCAATTTCATCACGCAATTCTTTTGAGTACTGTACTTTGAATATTCNGCGAAGTTTGAACAATCATGCTCAAAACCAGCAATACCAAAGAAGATTGGAGAATGCCTTGAGCGTCAAAGTGATCCCACTTAGTAGTGAATCTCCGAGACATAGTCTTGTCCCAAATATGGTTTTGTCGTTACTTGTTTTAATATTGTTTTATATTAAATTAGAAACAATATTAAAAAGATTACCTTACACAAATATTTACTTAGTAGTATTATTTTAACATAGAAGAGTTGTCATTTAGTTCAGATATAATAAATGCTTAATATTATTGTACCAGGAATTTGGGAAGTTATCAAATATGTATGATCCATTATTAATTTTGATAGAATAATAGTGTTAAGCCATAATTAACAGCACATGTAAACATATTAATACAATATAGATTAAATAACAAAATTATATCCTATTTTTAATTCACTGTCTTTTGTTAAAAATATAAATGAAAAGTACTAGCTAATTTGTATAACAAATAAAATGTTACTATAGTTTAATTTTATTAAAAACTACTAAACTCATTCTCTTATCATTCAGTTTTCATAACTATAAAATTTTGAACTAAGGATAAAATATATAATTCCAAAGAATTTTTAATATTTGAAAAACAATTTAACATCGAATATCTTAATTACATTTTAATGCTTACAGTTTTTATCGAGGTAAAGAATTTTTAACTCGAATACTAATACAAGAAAATACTTGGAATGATTCCTGTTACGTGTGACATATGTGGCATTTGGTCTTAAGATTCCAAAACATCTCATTCGTCTACCTATTTGATTACCGCCATTGCGTACCCGAGCTTTGGCACAGCGTGGTTCAAGAGCCTACCACCACTGGGTGATGTCTGAACTGCCAATTAGCCAAAATTCTTGCTAATGAAACATTTTGTAATGGTTTTGAGGTGACTTTGAAAGCATTAATAAGTCTTTTGGAGTTACTCCACTTGTATTTTGCTTTCGAGGCCAAACTTGTGGAATGAGATACCTTCTGACCAGATAAAAAGTCAAATTGTTATCTAAATACACAAAAACATATTACAAATACTATTTTAACCATCTTTAAATTAGAAAGTGTTTAGTGAAAACTTAAAAGTTGAATTATTGTTACATAATTATAAATTATTGTTGTTGTTGTTTAGTATGCTTATTAAACTAATTTTATATAAATAGCTATAATTATATCTATTACTTTTAAGAAAACAGTTTGATATTTGTGGATAATTATAAATGTTACTTACTATATGCTGACATTCTTGTTGTTTTAATAATTTATGGATATCATTTAGAAACAGCCTGTATTATATTAACTGTTTGTTTATAGAAGTTCCATTATTTAATAATATAGAAGGCACTGATTAATGTTATATGTTATGAATTGAAAAATAAATTTTTATTTTATATATTCAGCAGTTGAAAGTTATATGAAATGTCTGATTTAATTAATAAATGCATTTCAGAATATATTTATTTATTAAGGGAGTACTTTGAAGAATGAATTATTGTAGAAAGTTATTTTTCTGCAGTAATTGGCTCTGCAATAATAATAATAATAATAATGTCTCTTGGTCATTTTAACTATTTTACTGTCTTCAACAAACTATGAGAAACCCTACTAGCTCAGACTAATGGGGTTGAAAGCTTGTTCAAGTTAGCAAGGTGTTTTCTCAGGCATGGAAAACGAGAAGGTTGGTATACAGTATGGTAATTAATTGCGATTGGCTCTAAGCAGAAGTTTTATGGAGCTTTAGTAAGCTATACTGACGACTTTAGTATTACATGAAATGAGCTAAAAAATTTTTAATGATGTACTGTATATGGTACTGTGCAATCTTTACTAACTTATTGACTACTACAGTAATATCACAAAGATTTCTAGATATTGTAAACACTTGCTAATTATAACTTTGTTATAATTACTTGTGAATTATAATTTTTCTGTTGTCAAGAAATTTTAAATTACTGTGTAGTTTTTTGAAACCGTTTGTCCAAGTTGGCAAGATTTGAGTTAGCATGGGTTTCCTATACTTGATTATTTTAAAGAATACAAATTATAACCCAAGTATCAATTACTATAATCAATAGGTGGATTCAAACTCACAAATTTAAACATCGTGTATTGTCAGATGGTACATATAGCACAATTTTACAAGTATCCAAAATAAAATGCATAAATAAACCCAGAAAGACAGGTTCTATCTCCGAATACCTCACAATTACCATTTACACTGTTTGAGAACAGATGTTAATGGACTGCTAAAAAAATTGATAAAGTACAAAAATGATAGATAAATAATTTTAATTTAAGTGGTATTATCATATTTTGTTTTAATAATTTTCATTGCATAACAAAAGAGTTTATGATTTTTTTCCAGTTCACTAATATTTTATAAAGTTTGGGGAGTTTATTAAAGGATAAATTTAATAAATATGTACTTTTGTACATGGGTTTTATAGGATTTCTTAATGAATAATAAATCAATAATTGCTTTTTTCTTCTTTTCAAAGCCATGTAAATTTATAGTTGTGGATTAATAACAGGATAAACTACTTTAAGTTAATAAAACATTTTACTTTTAGTTTTAATAATTTAACGATTATAAAAAAAAATGTAATTGCTAATTAGAAAAAATAACTAATTGAAAAGTTGGAGAAGCAATAGCACATGTGCGTAGTAAGTCAAATATTTTATTTTGTCAATGAACCGTACAGGACGCAAGTGTCAGAATTTGTACAAAGTCGGGAGAAGTCAGGGAAAGTCGTGGGATTTAAAACTAAAATTTGAGTGGGAACCCTACAAATAAGATAAATTAATTTAAAATATAATAAGCTAGCATGTTATAGAACAACGGTTCCCAATCTTTTTCGGGTTGCGACCCCTTTTTATAAAAGCCAAGTGTCCTGCGACCCCGATACAATTGAAAAAGACATTTTTAATAAGGTAATTTAAAAAACAACGAAATTAATTTTTTTAGTATAATAGTGAGGTTGGGCCAAAGTTTCAAACGCGAAAACGTGTACGTCAGACGTTCAGCGCCTCTTTCCTGTAAGCCTAGAAGATTAACAATGATGTTTGGAATGTCGAGCAT
>NW_019386218.1:0-2006 GCF_000671375.1 Centruroides sculpturatus | reverse complement strand
TAATTTAATGCGATGGTTGAAATTGCATGTTATTAACCAGCCTCAAAATTCGCGGGTGAGTTTTTGTTAACGCCAACCTCATGTCATTCTTAACTTATTCTTCTCAAACTCTCAACACATGTTTCAACCAACTGTGACAGAATAGCGTATCTAGATTACACTTATTTTAATTTTTTAAAAATACAGTATATGAAATTATTCAAACTTCAAGACACCATTAAAAATAAAAATTGCATTATAGTGAATTTTTTTTTAGTTTACTGTATAAGTTGCAGACCCCCAGAAAGCCCGTCGCGACCCCCTTCTGGGTCGCGACCCACAGGTTGGGAACCCGTGTTATAGAAGGTACAGAAAATGTTGTAACTTATACTCTGTTATGTTGTGGGCACCACGTATACGTGGTATGTTGCATAAATGTGACATACCACATATTTGTTGCAACAAATTTTTTCTCTTTTTATATCAAAATATCAATGTCAATTTACATCAGAAATTAGAATGTGAAGAGCTTAAACAGTACGTGCATTGCTTGCCTGAAGATGCCCATTAAACACGGGCGAAAATGTATGCAATTCACGTTTAATTTTTTCACTGGTATCTCAGGTATTTGTAGTGTTCATCTTTAGTACATACAGTATTAGTTTACATTGGCATTTCAAATATATCCATATTTATGCTTTATAAGTAAGCCCTACCTCCTTAATGATCATATACTATTATGGTCGAAACAAGTAAGAACAATTTTTTTGCCACATTTACACAATGGCAGATGTATCTGGGTGAAGAAGAGATCTGTTTGAGTTTAAGTTATTGGACATGCCATCTAATAACCACAGTTGATGCATAAACAAAATTATATTTAAAAATTTCTACAAGAAAATAATTTAAGAAAACACACAAATTCATCTTTCTTCATTTTTTTATTCATATCAAATTCCAAGAACAGTCTTTTATTGTAAAAATGTTAAAAATACTGTATAATTAAGTTACTGTCCTGGCTCTTTTACTACTTTTAATAATGTTAAAATTAATTATTTTTTAATATGTTCTTTAGTTATCCATATGAATTAAAAACTATTTATTGAAATGTTATGCTTTCTGTGAGATACAAATATCAAAAGAACTTTGTTAAATCAAATCTTCCCTATCATTTGATGTTCTAAAATCCGATTATATGATAAAAGCAAATTATTAAAAACCATAACATACCACCAACAAAATACTCAAATTAATTGAAAGAAATTTCTCAAGATTGAATATTCCAAAAAAAAAATGAGAAAATGTTGATGTGATACTATGATTGTAGGAAGCTTTTGCTATAAAACAGTGAAATTTGTGTTAATATGTCAATGAACTTTAGAATTTCTGGTAGTCTGAATTTGTTATATTTACCTCTTTACCATTGGACTGAGGATCTTACAATTTACTAGACATAATTTGGCAAATTTGTTCTTAAATAAGCAAAGACTACATTACAAGAACGAAAATATAGCAGAACTGCTATTATCCGAGACGGCGTGGGTCGATGCCGCCCCGTATTACCGAAAACTCTGGTTAAACGGACGGCCATTTGGATAAAAATTACCAATGTAAAAGATCTATATAGTTTCACTTTTAAACCATTTTTTGTATCTTATTGAGTTTAATCATATGTAAGAACAATAATTTTTACATCATTTATTATATGATTAATATGTACAATAAATAATTTGGAGAGAATTACTGTACTGTATATTGTAGTTTGTTTCGTGTAAGTTGATATCTACTATGAAGCTACTTGGTAGTTCATCACACGATTGTTCTAATTTAAATGCTGATGGGGTGCTTGCCAAAGTGAGATAGATTCCTTCGTGTAACACAGTTCCTCTATATAAATATAAGTTTCATTTATCTGAAAAACTATAACTTCAATTTAGAATATTATATGATAGTTTTTGAGACATTAATCTGCATAATACAAGTTAAACCAAATATTTTATTATGGATGAAAATCTACTTTTTGTCTA
>NW_019386217.1:17898-80014 GCF_000671375.1 Centruroides sculpturatus | reverse complement strand
ACTTCAGAAGTTAATTTAGTATCAAAAACGTAAAATATTTGAGTAGCCCAAGACATAGCCAAAGATTGCAGCGCCACAGCACTGGTGAAAATTTAAATTTGCCGACTGGAATTCTATCGGATGATTGACTTTCGGATAATCGACGCTCTACTGTATTTACAAAGTTTCGTATAAATCGGTTCAGTCGTTCTCACATGATATTCGAATAAACGGTCAAGCAGAAAGACTGGCATACGTGAATTTCCTTGTATACTGTACATAAATATATGTTTGTACGTATACAAGTAAATTTTTCGATAATAATTGTCAAACTGGCTCCATAAGAGGCCATCCTAAGAGTCGATAATTGTCTACGGGCCGTAGAGAAATTTATTATACGATGGGCAATTATTTATTGTGACATAGTTGCCAGACTGCAATTTTTAATCATAAAAGAATCATCATGTATAGTTAATCGGGGCCTCCGACCCTTAAGTTTTCCACATATGGTCTCGATTTTTACTTTTCTAACTCCATTCTCGAGATTAACAGAAGACAGACATGCGAGCAGACGGACGACAGTAAGAATGTATAGGTATACAATTTGAAAATTGCAGCTCAATAATATATAAGATCTAGCAGCTGGACCTTTTTTCGTACGGGTATTTAAAAAAGAAACAAAAAATTGTAATACATTTATATATTGTAGAAAAATTGAATTGAAGTTAAGAAGAACGCCTACGATCTTCGAACACGTTTTTTTGTTTCATTTCAAAAATCGATGTTTTTGTGAGTATCTTTTAAAATTTTTAGGCTAATCCGCTTTACTACTCGCTTCTCAATTCTCCGCCATGATGGAAAATAACGAATTGCCTGCGCGATCACGTGATGTGAGATCTTCTAGCTTGAGTTTTGTAATTTATTTTATTTTTATTTTATTTATTTTTTGACATTTGTGAGAAATTTATAGATTGAAATTTAAATAATATAAACCAACGATAAAAGAAAATATTTTAATAAAATGTCACCATACATTTTCTATAAATTCAGTATTGATTTTTCATTTTGACATTTAGTATGGATTCCATTGTTTAAGTAATTCAGTGACCCATCAGATAAAACCACTGAACACTGGTAGCTGTGGTGTCGGGTTTGTGCCTAACAACAGGCAGGCCACATAAAGTCTTTTAGGTTTTCTTCGTGTATCTAAACACCTAAATTAGGTGCCAGTTCCCTCCACGTAGAAAGTCTTCCCTGGAGACACTCATCCTTTGCAGATTGCTCATGGTTGCATTGCCTTATCCCATCAATCTAATCCATGTAATTCAATTTAAATTAAACAAAGCATAACTGTATTACCAATAAATCACACCAGGGATCGAATTTAATCTAGATTACGTAAATTAGTACACGAGTTTTAGGGATTATGATAAAATAATTTTAAAAATAAGGCAGAAAAACATTTATCTTTTGGACTGCATAAAAATATAATCGATCGGAACAAATTTACCTCCACTTCTTCCTTTTCTAAATCTCTCCAGTTTAATAGTGTTTCTGTAGTTGTAGTTCCATTTAATTCACGTAAAGGATATATGACGTGGCCGATGACATTATATCTTTTACCACGATCGTTATCGTATACGGTCAACTTGATTGCTCTTTCGTTTAATGTGCGAACGGGTATCTAAAAATAACAAGTTTATAATGATGAAATATAATTGAAAGTAAACTAAAACAAAATGAAAATTTAATCAAACAAACACCTGAAAAATAAATGTTTCTTCGAATCGTGGATTACATGTTTTCTTCTTTTGTTTCGATTGAAGATATCTTCTCTCGTCCGGCATCAGTGATATTCTGAATTAAGAAAGAAATTGGTAATTAATTAATTATATTTAGTTAAATTGGATTTTGCAAAATTAATTAATCTTGTTTTTCTAAGTTTTAAAGTATTTTTCATGTTGTCAAATCGAGTAATTGTTTTCTTGGTGCTCTTTCCACTTTAAGGGTCTTTTAAATCACATCCATCGTGGATTCGGCCAGGCCCACAATGAATGATGACAAACGAGGCCCGACATATTCGAGATGGACCGCCTTTGAAAAATTCCTGGTGTTGTTCGCCCGGATTTGTTCTCGAATCCCCCAGAGCAGTAGATTGAAGCTTTACGCGATTGCGATGACATTATATAACACAGTAAAACCTGCATATACATGAATTACACGGTACCAAAATTTTTCCATTTTTTCTTTAATTCCTAAAAAACTTTTCCCATTTCTCATTGGACATGTTTTCGGCTTATAGTAAAATTTAACGTATAAAATAATTCCGTTTCGAAATTCGTACGGTTTCCGTTTTAGACAGGTTATACCGTATTTTAAATAACACAAATTTATGCAGTATATTTTATATTTAAAGTTTCAATATTCTATATTGACTAACAACAAATAAACAGTAAATAACAGCTTTCTACATCAGGTAATAGCAAATAGCAATTCTTGTCGCAAAACGTAAGCGCCATTTTACATTAATCTTGACATATATTTATGAAGGCAGAATGGCCAAGAGGATAAAAGCGTTATCCAACCTCTCCCGGGACCGGATCCAGATTGGAACTTAAATTTTCACGGACAATTTAATCCGAATGTCACACCACTCACCTACTGGCCTCTTAGTGCTCAGACGGAGAAGAAAATGATACAACTTATAGACATAATTTTTATCTCAATTATCAATTCATTTTAGTAAAATCAAAAATATCCTGTAAATACCTTAAATATTTATTGAACAAATTCTTACATTTTTCTTAAATTTATGAGTTAAATTATCTTATAAAATATTTTTCAAGAAAATGACCAACCTGACAAAAGGATCACAACAATTTATAGAACCGCATACTCTAGAAGGAAGATTTTTCACTTTAATCAAATGAACTACTAGACGTTCTGAGGAAGCATCATACTCCACACCGAACCATATACGTCCCTTGTTACCATCCGGAAAATATATTTCTTCTTCCGGTTCCTCCAGTCCAACTTTATACAATTCGGGATTAAGACCACCGAGTAAAGAAGTACCTTTAGAGAATATTAATGATTTAATAAGATATGTGTATTATTAACTTAACTTTATAGTAAAGTGTAACTGTACCTGGGAGTCCTCCTCCTTCCAACAGAGCCAATCGTGCCCATAAAGATACATCTGGTGAAGATCCGGATGATAATGATACAGTATCCACTGGACTGGGTAAAGATGTTACAGCTGTTGTGATATTTGGAACAACGAAGTCTATTGATCTATTCTGACTGAAAGCATTATAATTAATTAATTTAATAATTAAATTAACTGTAAATTAGCAAATTTTATATAGAAAATTACTAAGTTTTTGTTCATAGACTATTACACACGTGAAGAACCTGGAAAACTCCACGTTGGCCAACATCAATTACGTGTTCAATAGTTTTATCCACTTAATCACTAGTGGTTTATTGAAAAATATGGATTAACATGTTTTTGCCTCAAGGAAATTATATTATATGCCCCAATTATATTATTATTCTCAATAAAAATGCGTAAAATTCTGTAAAATGTCAGTAGATATGTGTAAAAAAATGAAGAAAAATTTCCTATTTTACAATCGATTTACATTAAAATATGAATATATTTTTTCAAGAAAAAACACACCAAATTCATAAATATGTATGAAACTAATATTATGCATCATTGCAAATACAAATAAATAAAGTCAACACAAGAAATACATCAAAGAATAAATGATAGATTATGATAACGCCTGAATTTCTAATATTTAAGAATGCGTGAAAATTCTGAATTATTCATAACTATTAATAGAATACATTATTGAATTAGACATTCCTACTGAGAATTCTCTATTTACTTATTTCAATATTTACTAAAGCTTTAAAGAAACTGAAAAATAAATTATTGAATTATAAAATGAGTTATTTCGAATCATTAGAAATCTTTAATTTAAATAAAATATTCTTTATGAAAATAATTAATAATAAGCCATAGTGTAAACACGCAAATTGTAATGTAAATAATATCAAATTATTATTGAGAGAGAGATAGGATTTTCAATACAGTATAGCCTCGATTATCCGACTCAATTGGGGACTGGGGTTGGTCGGATAATTGAAAAGTCGGATAACCGAAAAGTATGAAAAAATCCATTATTAGTGTAGTATATTATTATATCCCATGTAATTAGTATATTAGTATATCGCTATTAACCTACTTCGCGTTGAATTTTCATCGTTGTTAAGCCTAACAAAAATTTTTTAAAATAATAATCGTCGCTATTGTATCGTAAAAAATTAGAAAATTAAGCCTCGTTTAAATACTGGCTCCCTTTCATGGTCAAATGAGTGAGGCCTGCTAAAACACGTAAAAATAATATTAAAGTAGCCAAGACATAGCCAAATATTGTAGCGCCACATTACTAGCGGACATTTGAAATTTGCCGACTAGGACGGTCGGTTAACCGAGGTGTCGATTAATCGGGAGTCGGATAATCGAGGCTCTACTGTATTTTAAGAATAATTTCTCAAAATATGCTTTGAACTAAAAGAAAAAAAAAGTACTAAGTAGACTGTTTATAAATTTATATGAGGAAATAATGATAATATAAGAGGCCTTTCTCCTTCACAAAATAATAATGGAGTACAGTAGAGTATCGTTTATCCGAATCTATTGGGCACTGAGGTTGTTCGGATAACTTATTTTTCGGATAACCGATTATGTACGAAAAAATATAACCTATCCCGTGTTGAAATTTTTCTCCGTTGCGTGTCGCTTCGCGTTGAATTTTCGTCGATGTTAAGCCTAACGTATACTTTTTAAAATAATAATCGTGGCTATTGTATCGTTAAAAATNAAATTCTTCTATGAAAAGTAAGTTATATTACTTTATTTTTCATAGAAAAAACTTGATAATTTTATATTAAGAGCAAATGTTTATTTACATTTTAATTTTGGATTGGAAACCTGACAAATGATCGCTTTCGGGTTTTTCGTAATTATTTATCATTGACTGAATAATATATTTTGAATTCTTTATAAATTTATTTACTTGAATGGCCATTTCTCTTTCCATTCGTGACATATAGAAATAATTAATCAACTAACACTCAAATAATTTAATTTCCTCTACACTTACATCAATGGAGCACTTTGCAAACAGTCAGTACTCTAGGAATGTTCGATTCTGTAATAATTTCTGTAAAATAATTTTATTCTTCTTACATCTTACAATATCCGTAACAGAAATGTATATATATAGTTTTCGTATTCAATGCCAGCTTAGTAGAGATTTTGGTATTCTTTTTACTATGTATAACTCGAAATCGAATTGTTTGTTGTTTTTGCAACGCGACTCGCGGGTAATCAGCCTTCCGGGAGAAATTTCTACGGGAATTTGGCCTCTATTTTAGGTGTTACAAATGTGAAGAAAACCCAGAAAACTCCAAGTGGTCAGTCCGATGAAGAGGCGCGAAACAGTGCTCAGGTGTCTCATCCATTCGGCCATTGGTGAGTCCGAAATCGAATTCTAAAGCATTAAAAATGCTTGAACGAAATCATGAGAAATTGTATATGGAAATGGTAAAATCATCAAAAATGATAGATCCATCAAGAACAAAAGAACTGCTTATCATAAATTGAATTACTTATTATGTTCTATGGAGGATTTTCAGTGTCTTATAGAGTTCTAACCACTCAAAATAGGTTACCATTACCGTTCAATTTAAATTTATTGTAAAAATAATGTATCTTATCACTTATTCATTCCATTAATAATTTAATTAATTAGAAATCCTCCAAGTTCCTGATAACCTCGAAAATAGAAAAAAAAAATAGAAGAAAAATTAATTAAAAAATATTATATTGAACTAAATCTTACTTGATGAAGTTAAAACAGTAAACTGTGAATTTAAATTATAAAGCATTAACAAATTTATTTTCAACTGTGTTTTAATTATTTTGTACAATGTCAATATTCCGTCGTTTACTTAATGAACTTTCTGAATAAAATTCTATTATAAGGATAGTACATTTATAATCAATAAACAAAGCAGATAAATAAATCTCCTGTATTATATAATATTTTTATAAATACATAACATTATAATAAACTTTTGATTATTATTTTAGAAATTCTTGTTTGTAAACACTGAATTTCCAAGTTTACCGATAATGTTATTAAATTGAAAACAATTTAAAATTCTGTTTGATAACACATTTATTAAAAGTTTAGAATATTCTATAAACTTCCTTGTTAATATTTATATAGTAGACATTTGAATAAGTAGAATTTATGTTAAATTAAATATCAACAAATAAATTAATGCATAGTTTAGAAAATGCAGAAATTTCAAACAATTTGTAAAGATAATTTAAATTTAATGTTAACAATTTACATACTAAATTAATCTTAAACATAGTCCAATTTATTATATATACTATACAACAACTATAATATTTAACTTTGTATTTATACGATTGAAATCGTGGAATAATGTTATTCAAATATTATTTCATCAATTTCAAGCCCTGTTTTTGAATACTTTCACACGCCGTGTCGTATTTTGTCACCAACTTTTAGACACCCCCTTATGCTGACGTCACATTCGATCTACCACCACCGGACATCACCATCATCATCCGTTAGAATCTGTCACACATCCCCTTCCCAAGTGAGAACCGTCATATTTGAATGACCCGAATGAATAATAAATATATACATATCTTTATTTCATTATATTTATTTTAACATTTATTAAGTTGTACAGAATGTAATTTTTCTGAAAATTTTGTTTAAAAAACGTAGTAGTAAACGTTAGATCAGGTAAAACGTAACGGCATATTCCAGATAATTTTTTGGTCGTGGTAGAATAAAGCAAAGTAGTATCATTTGAAATTAAAACATATTCGTTCTCTGATTGGTTGGGAATGGTGAAATGAACAATAATAGGCGTGATCATTGAAGATTCCAGTAATTTTATTTGTGAACTTCCATCGCATTATAATATTTACATTGTCATAAATGTTAATTATTTCAAATTAAGAATTACACTAATATACAAATACACTTCGTTTTACGACCACTCATTTTCTAATTCCTACTTTTCTAAATTGATATTTATTTTTAAATTATGGCTGCATTAAAATATCGTATTTAAGTATTTTTAAGTAAACATTTACATATTGTATTATAAAATTAAAACTAAAATTTAGGAATTTAATCTTATAAAATTGGGCTTATGAAGAGTGAAATGGCCTTATTTACGACGACAGTTTGCAAATTAAATTGTAAATGCCGAGAATTGTTATATTTAAAATTAACGCCTTTCACTTTTTATAATTTAATAAAATAAATATATATAATTATATTTAGGGATGGATTTATTTTTTGTAGTATTTTTTTTTTATATCGAGAGGAGTGAATTGGATTTATTCTTCATATTACTTTAACTTCTTTTAGATGACAACACAAATTGCATTATAGACAAAACGGACAGTTTTGTCTTAATCGATTGAAGTAAGAATAAAGAATAAAATTTACTTATCAGATTTTGATATAATTAATGAAAACGAAAATCATGTGAAACTATATCGATTAATTTCGAACCCGAATCCTCAGCACTTATCGAACCAGAATCTTTGATATATACTGACTTTATCAAATTATATTCTAAGTTATTTTGACCTTAATTTCCGATTACATATACCAGTGGTCGAATGGATAACACCACTAAACAATGGTAATTCGTAGATTTGTGCCTCGCCAACGGGCTACCACATGAAGTTTTCGGGGTCTTCTTCACGTTAGTAACACCTAAATAGGGTCAATTTCCCATAGAAACTCCTGTCGAAAGATCGCCCACGTGTCGCGTTGGGCGTCCGAAAAAATCGAAAAACACATGTAAGGCTTATAAGTATTATATAATATACGGGAGCAGTGCTATATGGAGTTCTGCTAAGTAGCGCTACTCCCGTAAAGAGATGTTAAATATTACAAAAACATATTACTACCTTCAACACCTAAATTACAAAATGTACGATTTTGCATTGCAAACGATATTTGTTATCTGTCAATCTTATTAAAACTCTACTTTAATTTATTGAAGGAGCCACTATGACAAACGACATCTGTACTCCAAAGACGAGCAAGTAAATAAAAGATCTAGCACATCTAATTTCCTTCTCCTCGTTATTTCAGTTTTATTAAAGAACATACATACAAAAAAAATTAGCAATTTCGATGGGAAGCCTATAGCAAACACTCTGTGTGATATGATATTAAGGAAGTTAGAGAAATCAGACATGAGCTCCTTCCGGAACAACATGTACTGTAAACGCTACATCGATGATACGTTTCTGGAAGAAAATACTGGACATGAAACATTTCCTTGAAGAAGTCAGTTCTGACAATTTTGTTAATTTTTCTTGGAACAACTCGCGAGGAAAGCTCCGTTGTCAGTTAAAGCATACTTCTGAACATTAAACTCCGTTTTGAAAAATCTAACAACGAGTTGCGTAACTTTCCCGGCTGTTATGGGATTTTATTCAAAAAAATAACTTTTATGTTATTAATCATAAGTATAATAAATTAAATTGCGCATGGCGCCATCTGTTATGGGGTTTTCTTATAAAAAGCTTTCTCGTATTATTAAATATTAGAAAAAGGCAAAAAACTTAATTTTTTGGTTGAGATAAGTTTCATAAAAAAAATAAATAAATGCTAATAACGAGTAAAATCCCTCTCGAGATATGACACATGACACTTCTTTATCTCCTCACCTCCTCGACTTTTAACAATCAAAATTTAATAGCATCAACCCTCCAATACACAAACCTCAACTTCTTCGATGAAAGAGACAGGAATTTTTAAGCTACGAAATGGGATAACAAAATCGTGTCCTCCACACATACAAACACTAACATCCAAACATACAGAAAAACTCCCACAACTTTTTGCATTTCTTGACGTTTCAAAGTCCTAGTATAAAAATATAAAAATCTTGGGGAATTAATTTTTGACTAATCGCTATACTTACATCCTGTTATACATAACAGCCGGGAAAATGAAAAAGGGGTATAAATAATAACACATACAGAAAACTTACAGCTTACCGGTTAGACACCTCATACAATCCAGTTTCATATAAAATCTCAGTATTTAGAGTCCTCATCAGATGGGTGCATACTAACTGCGATAAACAAACAACACTATGAAGAATAAGTTCACACTAAGAACTTGGTCACGAAATATGGTATAAACAGAATACAGAAAACGTGACCATACACACGTCAAAAATGAAAAAGGTCGTAACATATGCCAAAGAACTTGAAAATATATATAAAGCGATCTGTCACAAAGTAAGATACAATGTCATCTACTGACGAAATCCCACCGTACTTACATTAATAAGGAGCGACACAGACCGACTTAAACAGTATCCCAGGAGTATACGAGTCCCAGTGGTTGACAGAAGCTATGATATTGTTATGATCAAATCATGTGACCTTCAATCTAGTGTGTTGATCCTTGCGAATCTACATACAAGATTGAATGTAATACCATCTTACAATGCATTATTATTATTATTCGAGGTGCCACACTCGATTTAGAATGTCAGATATTTTTAGAGGTGGCATTAAAGAAACGGCATGACAAATTTTTAATCATATTTTTAATGTATTTAACCACCTGAAATTAGTAGTGGCTTGCCCCTGTACATCATACTTTTACTTTAAATAAAATAAGATAAAAACATTTAAATGCAAGGTATAGTGATGGCAATTCTCTGCCATCACTACATAATAAAAAAATCTATTATTATTTCACAATTAAATCTCAGCCTTAAATATAATAATTATAAAAAAAGAAATTAAAATAAAATTTTAAAAAATTGAGGTAGTTCTTATGTTAATACGAAAGATACATAACCTAAAAGATTTCAAAATTTTTTATCAGCAGAATGATGATTGGTTGAAGTAGGAAAATAGGCGGAGCTATACTAATACATTTTGAATAAATTTAAAACTGATTGGTTTATAATATCTTTAAGAATTTTTTTCAAAGGACTAATTATCTCATTAAATTTTACTTTGAGGATTGTTTTAATTCCATTAAAAATACAGTACATTTTTAAAATTTTAACATATATTTCATATTTTAAGGAATTTGACCTCACTATTCAATTTTTGTAGGTGAAGACACGATTCTTATTTATCCAACAACATACACTGCTTCCTTCTAAAATCTTTATTTAGACTACATATGAATTTCATGCGTAAGCCTGATTAAAAAGGCCTACATGGTTTACGTAAATTAAAGGCTTATGTGTAGCCTGAATAAAGATTCCAGAAGGAAACAGTACCCGTGTATTATCGGATAAATCAGAATCTTGTCTTCATCTACAAAATTTGAAATTTAAACAGAATTTTTTCCTGATTATCTAAAATTAGAAAGATTATATTTTCTCGTCTCTTCTTTGATTAAAAAAAATGTCTTTTATGAATTAAAAATCAGTTTTGTATAAGGGCATTTACTTACGTGACACATCCATAGAGAGATGGATCTAGTGACCTGTTGCCAATGCTTCCTCTCTTCGATGTTCCGTCTTCTAAAAATTGCTCATAACTTCTCTTTCTATGCCGATAGATAGCTAATCCAATAGCAGATGCAACAACCAAGAAAAATCCAGAAACCATAAGCCCTAGAGCTACCGGTTCATCTGAAAATAGAACTTCTTATTAACTACAAAATTAAAGGATTTATGATAATTAAACGAGTGATGGTTCTGATATTATCCAATTTTATAAACGTTGAACATTTATGAACTTTGCATATAAATATACAGCAAAATATGAATGCTACTTCAGGAAATATAGTACGTACAGTACATTAAACAACACATTATCATTTCTTTATTCTATCTTTAGCATTCTCTTAGAATTCCATTTTATTTATTTATTTATTTTCTTTAACAATTTGAATTATACAGAATAGCTCAAAAGTTAGTTAACCGAGATAAATGCTTATCATTTAGAGTCGCGTAATATAAGTAAACACACCAATGATATATGTTTGATTATAATGAATCCTTACAATGATCCTTAAATTAAGTTATCAAAATCTTTACTTTTAACGAATGTATAAAGTTAATTTTAATTAATTTTAAAATATATTAAATTATGTAATAATTATTAAAATTTTTAATAGTGTTTAAACAATTTCTCTCCTAAATTTTTATGTATAAAAACTTCTGTTTATATGAATTTATAATTAACTTTTCCTTATTACTATCTTTCGTGTTTCTTTAATTTAATTAAGATTAGTAACATTAAAACTTTTATTATACAGTATATATATTTTTATAATAATAAAATACAAATTTTTCTCTCTAATTTTAATAAATTTATAATTGAATTTATTTAATCTACGAATTATATTTTGTAATTTTTAAATTTTATATTTTCGGCAGTATTCGTAGTGTTATTGGTTCAATTAACAAAGTTTGTATAAATCTCATTTAATATTCGAGTAAACAAAGTCTATCCTGTAGATCGATATTGTAATTCCAAAATTATTGTGGCATCGTCACGATGCCGGACTGCAATTTTTAATCATCTTTTAATTTAGAAAATCACATGATTTCCGGTCCACGCCGGCGGTTCGTGTGTAGTTAATCGGGAATCTTTCCAATTTTGTCGCGATCTTCGTCGAGATGAACGAAGGATCTTGTCATCAAAAATATTCATAAACAAAATTCAAGGTATTCATAAACTAAAATGATCATAAATTAAGTTTCTAAAGTATTTAAATGAGATTAAAATTAGTTTGCCAAGTACTAATGTTAGAAACTTGCATTCTTTCATGTTTTCATGGTTACTGCATTACATTGATTGGGGATTCCTTTGATGATGTGATTTCTCTTCAGTAATTTTTTTCATGATAAACTTTGTCCGAAATGTTAGATAAGGGCATCGCATATCAAAAGTAAGAACGTAAATCATTCTCAAAGTACAGTACATCTAGAAAACAGCAACCAAAAAATTCGGTTTAGAAATGTTATCATTGAATCCTTGAAGATAAGCTTGGATTATGTTGTACTTTATTATATCTTGTATATTCAATCAAATTTACTTTAAATTTAATTTTATAATACTTTATAATTTTATTGATATCGTAACTTTTATTATACAAGGCGTAAAGAAACTACTTTCTAATATTTTAGAGTTAATACTTGAAAATTGAACCTCTCAAAAATGTCTTTCGGCATCCTGAGTATACGTTTTCAACTGTTTTTGTAAATTATCCTGTTTAAAAAAACAAAATCTTATCCAAATTAAATTTACATTGAAGAACTCTTGTTTTCAATATATATATATATATTTTTATACCGTAAAACGGATGGATACTGCAAAATCTTATCTGAATAAAGCTTCGTTTACATTTATTACAAGGGCCTACTTGGACAATATTTACTTACTTCAATCCATTGACAGAGCATGTAAACATACAAAATTACATTAAAATCTTAATGTTATTACATTAGCGGGGAATTTGAAAAGTACCTTTTTGGCATGCCACAAAACAAAGTGGAATTTGAAGAAGAAAAAATAAAAAACGTTTGTAGAGAAATAATATTAGGCTTATTTTAAACCATAGAACTTATAAAATATTGGCAGGGAATTTCATTAACTCCGTTAAAAATTATAAATCTTGTTTTATTTTCAATTAACTATTGAATTAATTTCTGTTATAACTAATTTAAGATTTCAAAAACTAACAAAATGATTAAAAGTTAAATAAATATACAAGTTAATTTCTATTTTCGGAGGAAATATAACTCAAAGTTAGGTCACGTTCTCATAATTTTTTCTTAGTAATGTAGGAATTTTCGTTTTATAATCCTCCTCTGTGCTAGATTACATGGGTTCATACCTATCTCCAATGAGCATTTATCTGCTGTTACCGGACTAAAAAGAAAAAAAAATCCAGAAAAGTGAATCATACTTTTCGATTAGCCTTTAAATGAAAACGATTTCATAATCCAACAAAAACATTAAAATTAATTACAAGGGTGTGGTACTTAAATGGATCAATCATTGAATTATACTGAAGTTCTTTAATTTTGTCATTATTGCATTTACTATTATAACGATTTATTCATCAATTATAACATAATTTACGATTATACTTCCTCTTCCTATTTCTATTTTAATACATTTAATCGCGTTAGAAGCAAATTTCTATTATATTTTACAATAATGTTCCAAATGGAAACCAGATATGCCCTGTAGGATATATCACATTTATCGATTCCTTAAATAGTCACTGATAATAAGGATATTTTTGTGTTGAACTCATTATACTGAAACCTTATACTAACTCTCTGTTATAAAAGATAGATATTATAAAAGCTAGAAAGCAATTATCTGAGAAGAATTATCAAATTTTAAAGTACACATTTACGAACGGTTGATATAAATTACTTTCCCATATTGATTGACAATTCGGCAAGCTCGAAGCGAACAAAATAATAATGATTTATTCACATTATTCATATTACAAGTGCAAAAGTTACAAGTTCTTAAAAGTTTTCGAGTATTTAAATGAAAGTTATGGAACTAAATAGGTTGCTTACGAAGTGATATTTACATCTGGTCGCATTGACTCGCGGGCAATATCTTACAGCTTCTAAAATTTACTTTAATGCAGTCGAATCCGCTTAAGAGAGCTCTCTCGGGATCCCTGCATCATACTCCCTTATCAGAAATAACAAGACCATCCAGGGGATTGTTAATGGTATTCGATTCTTTCTTTTTCTTACGTCTTATGTAACTTTTAACACACTCGGAAACGCTAAAATTCATTATCGTATTGGTTTCCACTCTTACATCATCATCGGATCCAGAAGAACCCAAACTTTTGGCTAGCTCAAAAATTAAAAATGTTTGAATAATAATAAGGATATTTTATTAACACGTGCATGACAATGGTCCGATAAACAATAGTAGTTTAATGTTTAAGTTTTCTTGTTTCAATGGGGAGGGCTTAAGCCTCTGTATTTCCTTGGATCCGCTGCTTTAGCCCTCTTGAATCTACTCTTCACATCATCAATTTTATTGGTAAATACACTTATCACATAAATTAATATATATGGAGTATTTACTAGTCACATTACTTCACTTATTCCCAGGTGCAATAGATGGCCTAGCTGAAAAGATGCGTATATCCTTGCTGCAAAATTTCTCGGTGCTCTCTAATGAGCGCACTGTACTATAAATCAGTATAGAAACAAATAAGTACAGTACAGTATCACATGACCAACGAAATCTAGTCGTTTATCACATTATGCCTCGTGAGCACGTACACGTTACAGTACACGTAACCTGCGCTGTTTGTTCGTATATATTTCATGATACCTTTTTGAACGTAATTGCTTCTCACAAGTGTGTTTATGATGATTCTGTAAATGTTCAATTAGTAAACTGACTAGACGTTACACCAAATCTCAACAAATTCCATAGTGTCGCGAGCCCTTTTGCCTTGTGTCCATGGTACCGTAAGATAAAGTATGGTGAGCGGTAAAAAACTGACTCTCCCCAGATTTTTACATTTTTGGTTTCAGGCACCTCGAAACGTCGAGAAATACAAAAAAAAAAAAAAAAATTCGGGCTTTTTTTCCACATTTATGAATGTTAGTGTGTGTGGAAAGCACGATTTTGTTCGCCCTCTTTGAAGCTTATAACCGATGTGTTTTTTGTCGAAAATTTCTGAAATTTTGCTGTATTAAAAGGATTGAGGCTATTAAATTTTAGTGGTTAAAGGTCGAGGGGGGTGTTGGGAGATAGAAGGAATCGTGTCGATTTTCCTCGGTATTACGTCCGATCTTACATTATTACAATTTTAATAAAACGCATCCCTACCCTCAAATTTAAGTTTATTTTCCATTTTATAATAATTAAAAATATAAAAAGTTTTTAAAATAAAATATCCTAACAGATGGCGCCACCAAAATATTACCGAGAAAGTTCATCAACTCGTTATTAGATTTTTTTTTAAGTTGCAACCCAATAAAACACGAAAACCTCCATAAATAATAATAAAATACATATTATACAAACATTATTTAAAAATATATTATTAGAATACAAAATAAATATTTTACATATTATAAATTAAAACGATAGTCTGCAAATTATCCAACGATAAGCATCTTATCTAGATGATAAATAATAATCATTTCGCCATTTCATATGCAAATTTCGATAATAAATATTTTAGCGAGAGATAAAAAAAAAAAACATAAAGAAGAATATATATTAATCTTTTTTTTTTTCTTTTTACTTATTTAAATTCTAAAATTCAATTGATCTGAAACGGAATATCTTAAACGATATTCTAAAAATAGTTTTATATATGTATAAAAAATTCGAATTTTCTTAAATATTTCTAAAGTTTCTGCAATTGATAAAGATTCATAATAAAAATTGACGATAAAATTATTTAAAATTTCGAGATTTATAATAAAAATTTCTACAATTGATGAAGATTCAATGAAAATTTTATGTTAAAAATTTCTACGATTGATGAAGATTCATGATGAAGACTTAATGATATAAATTTCTACAAATGATAAAGATTAATGGTAAAAATTTCTACAATTTTAACTGCAATTTATTCTTCTATAATAGTAAACAATTACGTATCCTTGACAAATATAAATACCTTTATATCTATATTTTAATCCCTTTCGTGGAAGAACTTCCGTTTATTCATAATAAGTTTGAAAGAAATATTCATTTATTTATTCTGATGTGATCTTTCTGCTATTCGTTATAGAAGTTTTACCCACGCAAATAGTTAAAAGCTAATTTCAAAACGATTCGAAATGTCAATATCCACGTGACACATGAACTAGAGATGAAAATTGATAAAGATCTTAAATGAAATTTGTAGATGATAAATGCTAGAAAGGTATACAAATTTTATGTTATGCAAGTGATGCTCTTCGTGCAAAATCATGGTCAGTATATAATTATATTTAGGGATGGATTTATTTTTTGTAGTATTTTTTTTTTTTATATCGAGAGGAGTGAATTGGATTTATTCTTCATATTACTTTAACTTCTTTTAGATGACAACACAAATTGCATTATAGACAAAACGGACAGTTTTGTCTTAATCGATTGAAGTAAGAATAAAGAATAAAATTTACTTATCAGATTTTGATATAATTAATGAAAACGAAAATCATGTGAAACTATATCGATTAATTTCGAACCCGAATCCTCAGCACTTATCGAACCAGAATCTTTGATATATACTGACTTTATCAAATTATATTCTAAGTTATTTTGACCTTAATTTCCGATTACATATACCAGTGGTCGAATGGATAACACCACTAAACAATGGTAATTCGTAGATTTGTGCCTCGCCAACGGGCTACCACATGAAGTTTTCGGGGTCTTCTTCACGTTAGTAACACCTAAATAGGGTCAATTTCCCATAGAAACTCCTGTCGAAAGATCGCCCACGTGTCGCGTTGGGCGTCCGAAAAAATCGAAAAACACATGTAAGGCTTATAAGTATTATATAATATACGGGAGCAGTGCTATATGGAGTTCTGCTAAGTAGCGCTACTCCCGTAAAGAGATGTTAAATATTACAAAAACATATTACTACCTTCAACACCTAAATTACAAAATGTACGATTTTGCATTGCAAACGATATTTGTTATCTGTCAATCTTATTAAAACTCTACTTTAATTTATTGAAGGAGCCACTATGACAAACGACATCTGTACTCCAAAGACGAGCAAGTAAATAAAAGATCTAGCACATCTAATTTCCTTCTCCTCGTTATTTCAGTTTTATTAAAGAACATACATACAAAAAAAATTAGCAATTTCGATGGGAAGCCTATAGCAAACACTCTGTGTGATATGATATTAAGGAAGTTAGAGAAATCAGACATGAGCTCCTTCCGGAACAACATGTACTGTAAACGCTACATCGATGGTACGTTTCTGGAAGAAAATACTGGACATGAAACATTTCCTTGAAGAAGTCAGTTCTGACAATTTTGTCAATTTTTCTTGGAACAACTCGCGAGGAAAGCTCCGTTGTCAGTTAAAGCATACTTCTGAACATTAACCTCCGTTTTGAAACATCTAACAACGAGTTGCGTAACTTTCCCGGCTGTTATGGGATCTTATTCAAAAAATAACTTTTATGTTATTAATCATAAGTATAATAAATTAAATTGCGTGTGGCGCCATCTGTTATAGTGTTTTCTTATAAAAAGCTTTTTCGTATTATTAAATATTAGAAAAAGGCAAAAAGCTTAATTTTTTGGTTGAGATAAGTTTCATAAAAAAAAATAAATAAATGCTAATAACGAGTAAAATCCCTCTCGAGATATGACACATGACACTTCTTTATCTCCTCACCTCCTCGACTTTTAACAATCAAAATTTAATAGCATCAACCCTCCAATACACGAACCTCAACTTCTTCGATGAAAGAGACAGGAATTTTTAAGCTACGAAATGGGAAAACAAAATCGTGTCCTCCACACATACAAACACTAACATCCAAACATACAGAAAAACTCCCACAACTTTTTGCATTTCTTGACGTTTCAAAGTCCTAGTATAAAAATATAAAAATCTTGGGGNTTTTATACTTTTTTTTAAAATTAATTTTTAATGATTAGATATGTTCAATATTCATTTTTTTTTCTTATCTTTACTTAATGTATCTGGAAGAAACTTCCGTTTACTTTCATAATTTACAAGTGTTATTCGTGACTTAATAACCAGTTAGAGGTTTATGATCATAGAAACACGTTTACCATCTTTAATGGATAAAGAATTACTGATCCGTGTTTTATAATAAAATATGTCAAGATATTTCCTACCATAAAAATAAATTATTTATAAATTTATAAGATAAAACATAAGGTTTTTAAATAAAATATTATTGAGATGCTAAAATTAAGTAGAAAATACATGCAGCCCTCTTTGTTATAGGCCTATACAAGATTGAGTTATAAGAAAAACTTTTTTAATGGTAATTGGCTGGTAATATGTTTATCTTAACGATGATTGGTTGATAAGATTTTTTAAAAATTTAAATTGTAAAAATAGGCGGAGTTGTCTAATTTTAAATTTCTCAATCAATTATTGGTATGATGTTCAGATTGCTGACCAATCAACGTTAATTAAAAATGATTAATTTTTGATATAATACCATTGATATCTTTGACATGAAAAGAAAAAAAAATACGGTAGTAGCCGTTATTGTCGGTTCACCTGTATAATAATGATTTATAAATGTACACATGAAGTAAATTTGAAGGATATTTGCGTGAATATTTCCATCATTTTCTTAGTATTTTACCCATCTTCTACCGCTAAATTTTATCGAATTTTTTAAATTGACATTCTTGACTACACTCTCTTATTTTCTCTTAAGTCTAAATATTGATTAATGTCTTAGCTCTTTCTATATATATATATAAGTGCATGTTTACCTATCGTTTGTACCTTTCTATGTATTGACCCGTTTCTCATCTCTCTTTTCCTGTCTGTTGACCCAATGTTCTTTCTCCTCTGTTGATCAAATGTTATATCTTAGCATCTTACATATACTCCGCATGATATTGATGTGAATTTTTCTTTATTTTATTATGATATTATTCAGATAAAACATCACATAAATAATTCTTCATCTATTCATTAAATATTTGACTTTGACTTTCTTTACTTATATATATTGGTACATATATAAATACATCTTAATCTCTTTTTAAGGTTTGTTAACTCGTTATTACCATTTAATTTGTTTGTTTTTAACCGTATTAAAAAAACAATCTAAAATCTCATAAAACAGCATTTAATTTTATTTTATTGTAATTAAAAATTTTAGAATTAGAAACTCAAAAATTTCGTAAGAATCATTTAAAAAATTTAATATTTTCGATTCTCAATCTTAATTAATAAGATTAAAAATGATTTCTTGAAAGCTAAACTAATTAATTTCTTTAAAATTTGACAAAGAAATTAATTTAATTTTGAATTTAGTAAATTGAATGCACTAAAATAACTTTTTTTAAAAATTTACATAAGTGATTATTAAATTAATTTACTGTATCTTATTTTCTTCGGTTATTAAATTATTTTAAAAGAAGAAAAAAATATATATATATATTAAATTGAACAGATCTTTTAAGTAATGTGATATCTACTTTCAGAGTTTTTATCTATAAAAACAATTTCCAATTACTTTTTCTTTCTTTTTTTTTATAACTTTTATAAAACTTTTTGTTGTGTTAAAAAATAAAATAAAATAAATGTGTAAATTTTAAATTTTAACTTGAATTTCTATATGTATTTTGATACTCGAAACATAACTTTACTCGTTATAATGCTGTATACGAATGTTGAGTGTTGTTCCACGTGTGTTGTTGTTTTTGTGTTGTTTCTGGCTGGTACATAGCGTATAACTATGTGTATATTTGCAATATAGTAACAATGTGATCTAATGATGTTCAAAATATATACTTGATTATTATAGGTGTGTTATTATACAGTTATATAATAATTACATTTATATAGTCTATATGTATGTGTGTGATATATGTTTCCATGTGTGTGTAGATGCATTTATTACATACACTCACTCTACATAAATACTATCAATTTATATCTCGATTATGTTTTTATACGAGTGTATTAATGTAATGAAATATATACCAAATAATGGGTATTTGTATGTAATCTAAAAAATTATATAAAATATATTAAATCTTATTATCCTTTGTTTCTCCCCATAACCATTATCATAACCATATTTTTATTTTCATATCTTTTTCTATTTTCCACATTCTATTCATCTTTACTTCATGTTCTCATTGTATACTATTTATTTCTCCTCCTCTTCCTTTCCCTAACATCATCATCATCATCATCCATCCTCATCTACATCACTTTAATTACATAATTAGTTTGGTGTTTACAGTTTTGTTAGTCAACACTTTAAACTTAACAACTTATAATTAAATTTATAAAAATAATATATTTAAAAATTGAATTCGAAGTTTAAACACTTATAACGCACTAAATAGCTTCTATAATTATTATTTTTTAATTTCTAAAATATACTAAAAGCATCATTAACGTATCTAAAATAATTAAATTTTATTTTAATTAAGGTCATATCTTATAACATTAATGGCCTAAAAATATCGAATTTTAGGTAATTAAATATGATTTAATTAAAATTAGCATATAATTTATTATAAATTAAAAAAAAATGGAATAAATTCTAATTAATTTAATTTTAAAAATAGATCTTTTTATGTTTATACAATAAAATATTTTAATGTGAAACTAATTAACATAATAATAAAATTAATTTTAAAATCGCTAAACAAAGTTTAATCTAAGATATTCAGGAAACGTTGCACATGAATTGTGTTGCTGATATAATTTTATCAAAAGCAATTAATTTCCGCTTAAACAATATAACTGAGTCGCTGATAAAGTCATAATCTGTGACATTTCTCCTGTGTAATAGAACTTTAGTTTATTCATAATTCGAGAGAGAGAGAGAGAGTAATTTTAATAATTTAATTTATTAAAAAGTAAAATAAATTTTAATGAAAATTTAAATAATTGTTTTTGTAGAATTTTTATAAAATTTGTTTTAAAATTTTTTTGATTAATAATAGCAAAAAGTCAAAAAAATTTATTAGTTTTATCGTTAATAATCATGCTGTAATCATCATCAGAAAAGATAATGGATCTTTCCTTCATTTTCAAAATTATTTTCTTATGATATTATCTTCTCTTTTTTTCTGATGATGATATATGCGAAGACAAGGATAAAACAAAGAAGCAGATGATAATAAGGAGTAAAAAGAGAAACAAATGATGATGAGGATAATAAGAAAGAGAAAAAGGACGAGAAGCAAGAAGAAGGGAAGAAAAATATTATTATTATTATCGTCATTATCTTCTTCTTCCCTTCTTCTTGCTTCTCATCCTTTTTCTCTTTCTTATCATCCTCATCATCATTTGTTTCTCCTTTCACTCCTTATTATCATCTGCTTTTTTGTTTTATCCTTGTTTTTCTTATCTTCATCTCTTCCTTATCATTTATCTTCTTTACTTTTTACCATGTTATCATCATAGAATTTTCCTGTTGTCGTTAATTTTATCATTGTCATCTTCCTTATACAAGTATTTTAGCTTTTAAACATCAAATATTATTAAATCTTCTTTAAAAAATCTCTGTGTTTTCTATCTCTTAATCTTAACAATCATAAAAATTAAAGGTTTTAAAGTTTTTAAAAGTTGTAATTTAAAGAACAGGAACGTATAAATAAATTTAAATTATAAATCTGAATAAAGAGCTAAATTTCATGTGCTTATGAGGCGAGACAAATAGAAATTATATTAAAAGCTGTATGTATAAAAATATTCGAATTGTCTGATATTAAGTCAATTGAAACGACAAAGAAACAGAATTAAACAGGACGTATACTTTACAAAAACTTAGATAAATCTTGGAGGAACATAAACAGAAAATGTACAAATTCTATAAGAATACATGTAGAAAAAAGAACAAATTCTATAGGAACACGCGCAAAAAAGAATAAATTCTATAGGAAGAAAAATAGGAAAAATATCATTCTCGTAGGAATAAAAAATAAAGCATAAATTCTATAAAAATAGAAAAAAGAACGAACACATTACACATTAAATAGAAAAAGTATAAATCTCACAGAGACATAAATAAGAAAAAAATATATAAATTTCATGGAAGCGAAACACAAATGCCATAAAACATAAAAGAATAGAAGAAGAAAAAAAAAACATAATACAATGAAACAATTTTACCAGTTGTTCAACCTTCATCTCAAAACAGCGAAGAAATTATTGAAGATAATCGAAAATTCTTACATTTCATTCTGAAAACCATCCTTTAAACAAAAAGTAATTATTCTAACCAACATAATTATCTCTAACCCTTAATTAACAACGTATATACATCATATAATTTACAATGATAATGCATGATTTGCTTACATTTTGAACGAATTTTGTATAGATTTAGATACAGTTCCGAAGAATTTTCGATCGATAAGTCATCGATCAATGGATATAATGAGTGGCAATTAAGTTAAAACGTGATTTTCATGCCTAAAATGTGTAACAAAGACAAAAATTCCTATTTATTTGGCCAAAAGGTGTGTGAGTTTTTTTTGTTTGCTGCAATTGAATTTATCATTAGAATCATTGATTTTATACTTTAAATCTCAGTATTTTTATATAAAATAAATATGAAATTTGTTGTGGATCTCATTAGATGATTCAGATCTATTAAATCATCATTTAATTATTGTAAATCGCTTCATTCCAGTTAGTGAGAATACACCCATTGTAAATGGCGTGAATCACATTTTACTATTGAACATCGCATTGAAATTATTGTGGATCGCATGAATTACATCGCAATGGATCCTAGTGTAATCATTGAGGATTAATTAATGGATCATATTTTACTAATTATTAAACACTTGGATTACAGTTTAGCCACTAGGAATTGTATGAATCATAGTAAACTAGTTATGAAAATCGTTTCAATAGAGAATCCGGAAATTTTTAAAAGGGGTGCAGCTCCCTAAATTCGCCCATGGATCGTACTATAATCATTAAAAAATTGTAATATCTCTTTCTTAATCAATAAAATAATTTAAAAAAATCAGTTATAAGAAATGGGGTCTGAACCTACGATACAGATAAGAACCAACGCCTTAATCTCTGTCGTTTGAGTAACTTACTAAATGCATTTTATTATATTATTGGAACCATATAGATTATGTTTAATCTTTATGAATCGCTGGATCATACTTTAATCATTATGGATCGCGTGGATCATTCTTTCATTACAGGTATTACATGGAATTATTTTTTTAATCAATAATAATAATGAGAATCGTGTCGTGTTTTTTCTTTTTTTTATTATATGAATCATTAAAAATACAATTTGTCTATAGTAAAAATAGATTCATACTTTCGAAATTAAACAAATAAAATAATTAAATGGTAAATTATTTTAAAAATAAATAAATAAATAAATTTTGTAATTTATTTTATGTCTGAATAAAAGCATATAAATAGTATTTTGTATAAAGTTTTTTTAAAGTAGAATAAGTATCGAAAAATATATTTACTTTAAGAAAAATTTACTCCATTTAAAAACGTACAAACACATGTTCATTCTCATACGAATAAAGCAAAAATAAAAAAAATAATAAAATCATTTTCTACAATCATCAGTCTTAAAATGATAGCCTGTTGTTATCTACAAAAATATATAAACATTTATTTATTTATTTTACAACTATAAAAGGGGGCTTCCTATCCTTTACTGCGTGTCGACCCCCTTTCTAACACTAGATTTAACTGGCTCACCCCGTTCTATACTAATGAAAAATGATCACAAATAATTGAATTTAAATAGGAGTTTATCGAACCCCAATTGACCCTTATGACCTTTGACCTATTGACACTTGCGAGTTGCTAGCGATTAAGTTAGGAAACCATTTACCTCACGTCATTACCTTTTTTTCTTTTTTTATCAATNGAGAACTTACAAGTTACTAAAGTTTCTTTTAACTATCTCGGTTGTTCCACTTATTACTTTCGTCATAACGTTCGTATAATATAAAGTTACATTCGATTCCAACACCATCGTCTTGGTTCCTAAATTTTTAATCAATGAGTATATTATCCACATAAAATTTTTATAGGTGGATTCTTGATTTCTAATGCAAAAAGAAAAAAAAATTGTTCACTTCAAAAATGGCAAAATATAATCTAAAATTTAAAAATAACATAATAAAACTTAAATATATATTTGATAAAACTCAAATTTGAAAACTGTGAAACTGTTTGAAAATTGACATAAAAAGATTTTACAAATAATTTGTTTAAAGATAACCTCCTTGTTTCTTGATGCAAAAGAATATTCAAAAAATAGTCTAAAATATCCTTAATTCAAATTAGATTCAATAGTTCAAAATAATTACTTAATCAAATTTAGAAAAGCTATGTATATATTTTTAAAAAATTCCGTAAATTATGGGACGTATATAGGGAAGTTAGGGAATTTTAAAATGTGGGACGTGGGATAATTCTACTGTCAACTTTTACCGAATCGTTTACGTGTGATTGACTGAAAGGAAAATCCCTAAAATCCCTAAAACTGACAAGCCAAATTGAAGATAAAAATAAACCCGTAATCTTACTCGTGTAAGCAGTGTTCAGTACATAAAACAAATAAAGTTTTGCAGGTTCATCACCAATTATTTCTAATAATTTCTTGACGTTTCTTGCAAGAAACAAAACTAATTAATTTTTTTTAAACTTTATATAAAGATATTGCTCGTACTTTTATCATTTCCAATATTAAAATTAGCATAAATTAATGCCTGTCTGTCCGTCACGCTCTACATTACATCGTGTCGAACAGACACGATATAGTTTTGGCGAACAAGCGAGTATCTAGTTTTTAATTTTTTTTAATTTATCAAGTAATTTAATTAAAGTAAAACCTGTCTAAAACGGAAACCCTACCAAAAAAAAAAAAGTTAGGTACGGTTTACACAGGTTTTCCTATATTAAATAAATGTTTTCTTTACACCTTAAAGGTAATTAAGTGGAAGTTAATTAAAGATTTTATTTGAAGATAATTATAATTCTTAATTAATTAAAAATTTAATTATAATAGAAGTTTGTTTTCAATTTTTATTAAAATAGAGTTTTAGGCTTTATTTTTAATTATTTAATACTCGCGCAATGTATCGCGTGTGTCGCGTCGCTTCGCGCTTAGTTTTTTTCTTAATTCGTATTAAAACAAATTATAATAAATATTTATTAAAAATTTACTTTTAAAACAGCGTATGAATGATTAATAGACAATTTTTATTTATCTGTAACTGAAATAACGAAGCAATAAACAATTTATATGAATTTTTTTTAATGCGCCGCGCCGTGCGACGCGGTATGCGACGCGCTGGCGCGTGACAATTGAAAACTATTTCCTTTATTATAAATTTAAAAAAAAATCAAGAAAAAGTTCGAATGTAGATAAGTAAAGTTGAGATTTTCGAACTTTTATTAAGCTTTTTATCAAGTTTCTTTGGTACTTAAACGAAGATTTAAGGAATTATTTCAGTGTTGAACATTTATCATTTTTGACGTTATCGAGGATTTGTCACGCTAAGTCCATACGTAATTTTTAGAGATGAAAGTTTTTCTCTTTATAAATAATCCGGATTTTAAAGATTTATGTCCGTTAAAATAATGCGAATTCGGGATTATCTGTATAAGGTTAGTCACATGAGTAAAGTCACATAACTTTGATATTACTTAACTTTCGGGTGACAATCCCTTTGTAAATGCTGAGTCTTAAGGAGATGATCACGAATCTAAAGAGATTCAATTCGTAAAGTGATTTACTCAATCACTTTACGAATTTGCGAGCTTCTGTATCTAAGAGCATAGAAGGCCTTAAACATGAAACTTGATATAAAAACCTGGTCTTTTGGTCTTACTAAATAAAAGCTTGGTGCAACTTTTTATATAATTTTACGGTATTATTCTGTGACTACAATCAGACGTTATTTATAAATTACAATAAAACAATTTCACAATTGCAATTATGTATTTCCCCCAATTTCGGGGCTTCTAGGAGGGGTTTAAAACAAAATAATCGAAATACATTAAAACCTCCAATCGTCATCACTTTTACGTTATCAGTTTTTGGCTTCCCCTATTATAAAGTTTCAAGTTAAAGATGATGTTCAGGTAGACGACAATCTCATTATTCTTAAAATAGAGTCTTTCCAATCCTTTATGAAAGACCAAAATCTCTTCGGAACCAAAGAAAGCTTTATTATATTCAGCATTCTATTTCCTCATAATACAGAAAACGAACATGATCCTAGATACAGATTTTTTAAACAATATTGGTAATTAAATTTGTAGTATTATCCGCTTCTGGGGGCATTTTATTGGTTATATTATAGGGCCTTTATATTATAAGGTCCTTCCTTATGTCCTTAAAAATCGATTAAGAAAATGTATACGCTGTTTATTATATTAAATTTCAATATCAATCCATGATATAGAAAGCATTATTAAACTGAATGATTTCAATTTAATAATATTCAAATTTTGGGAATATTCAACAAGCTATTAATTTCTAATGCAGGACAAATTGAAATTAAATAGTAATTTTCATTGTTTCACGTATGTAACAATTTGTAATAATTGCGATATTCACGATTATAATTTATTTCCAGTGCATTAACTTAGCAAAAAACTTTAAAAAAACACTTTTAATTAAAACTTTAAATGAGTTTTAATGGCAATTAATATTGTAAGAATCGAACAATCGAGAGAGATGCCATACTTGATTTTTCAACTAAATATTTTCTAGCTTTAATATAAGTATTTTTAATTCAATATTCTTCTTAAAACTAATAAAACTTTTTATAATTACCTAAGAATATTTTTTAAGAAATTAAAATCCATTCATTTTTTTACAGCGGGCATCTTATCCTGAATTTTTACAATTTTATAAACAAAAAATTCAAGAGCTTTATCGATTGAAGCATCAATTTTACAAGAACTTTGGATAGTTCACTACTTTTGAAGAGGGAAAAAAATGGATAAGAAAGGGATTGAAGTAATTCAATAAGATTAATTTTAAGCCAGATTTTTTGGGTAAAATGATCCTCGATTTTGTAGAAAAATTTCTAAATTCTTGTAGAAAAAAAAAAATTCAGAAAGTTTGAAAGAATGGATGCAATAAGATGAAAATGAAGCAGTTTTAATGTATAAAAATCATTATATTTTTAGTGGATTTTTAATAAAAACACCTGGCTATAATAATATTTATATAAAATTTTAAAATAAATAAATAAAAATATTTTTAAGTTTTAAAACGAATGTAATCGCATAAAAATATTTTTATTTTTTTCTTAACATGAAACGACATTCAGCATTATAAAATTCAATTCGTGCTATTGTAAGATAGGAAACCGTGTCTTTTTTCCACTATAAAATCCATAGAAATTTAGTTTATAAAAGTAAATTTTTGAAAATTTAAAAGAATTTTTCGCTTCTTTTCGCATCGCGCCACTTTGTAATAGTTTAAACTTTAAGAAAAATAAATTTCTTGACGACGATGCTATGCGATAATTCTCATCGCGTATGAAATTTAGTAAAACAAAATTTCTATCGATTTAAAATTTAAATTATTAAAAATATTTTAAGAAAATAATTCTAAATAAACTAAAATATATTTATAAGAAAATATTTAATTTTTTTCATATAAATATATTAATTAAAAACAATATTAACGACGCGTTAGCTACGCGACGACGCGAATCGAACTTTTCAGCGCGTCGTCACATTAATATTAAAATGGTAATGACAAAATTAAAAGTAAATTTTATGCATATAGGTAGTCTCTTGTTAAATTTTTAAAATAATAATTTAAAATTTATTCAACAAGAAATGATTGGCTGTGGAAAATAGATTCCGCCTCTATTTTTAAACCTTAACCAATTATCATCGAGAAATTGATTTTTCAAATTTACTCTTTTATATTCAACAGAGAACCACTTATGTTTACAGAATTAATGAAGTCTGTTATACGATTTTTCAAAATTGTCTTCTATTTAGTAACTCATTCGGAATTGTTTAAAAATAATAATAATAAATATATAAATATTATAATTAATAATCCTTAATCTATATAAATTATCGTAATAAAATGAAATATTTTTTCACTGTTTAATTTAGCAATTTTATATATAAAACTATACATTATTTGCCACTATTCTGTTTGAATATTTTAAAATACTTGAAATTATTTAGTTTTTTTAATAGAATTTTAGTTTAAAATCGGTCTAATTAGTGATCTTATTAAATATCACATAGAATAACAAAACAACAACCAAATATTTTAATGAATTATCCGGATCTAATCTTTAGAAACTCATCCAATTCTTATTATCCATGGCTTAACTACAGACAAACAAACAACTCTCCTCCTTTTCTTTAAGTTTTAATCGGATTTTATTTCTAATCTGATTGCGAAAGATCATAAATTTAGGTCATTTTATTCAATTGTTAGAATGTTATTATACAGTAAAATTATTATTATTATTTTTTATTTATAAATATTTAAATACTAGTTTAACTTGGTAAAAATTTATTGTTTAAATTTTATTTATATTTTTTACATTTTTTTTGTCATTATTTTATAAATACTTGACTGAAAATTCGAGATTAATATAAATTACGTTATATTACTTATAAAATGTTTTAACGCATAAAAGTATACAGGAAAACAAGCTGTTTAACCATCATCTTTACAATAAACTGAGTTAGAATTCAATTAAAATGGCTCATACACAATATAACTTGGAGAATTGATTAAAGTTCATTTTTCTTAAAAAATGAGAGAATACATTTAGGGGAAAAAAAAGAAAAGCACTACATTATCAATAACGCTAGCGGCTCTTTAGATCTTTATTTTAAAAATAACGAATGGCAGAGAAGAAGAGGAAGAGGGAGAGAGAATAGATCGAAATTTTCGAAAATTAGATCGATCCCTTTGGGTGTTCGACATTTGGAATGTCACAATGAGCATCACGATCGAAGAACCAATATAGATAGGATACCATAAATCTGTTTGACACAAATTTCTTACTTCTTCTAAAAGTTACACTTTAATCTGATCAAAAAATAGTTTTATATATGTATAAAAAATTCGAATTTTCTTAAATATTTCTAAAGTTTCTGCAATTGATAAAGATTCATAATAAAAATTGACGATAAAATTATTTAAAATTTCGAGATTTATAATAAAAATTTCTACAATTGATGAAGATTCAATGAAAATTTTATGTTAAAAATTTCTACGATTGATGAAGATTCATGATGAAGACTTAATGATATAAATTTCTACAAATGATAAAGATTAATGGTAAAAATTTCTACAATTTTAACTGCAATTTATTCTTCTATAATAGTAAACAATTACGTATCCTTGACAAATATAAATACCTTTATATCTATATTTTAATCCCTTTCGTGGAAGAACTTCCGTTTATTCATAATAAGTTTGAAAGAAATATTCATTTATTTATTCTGATGTGATCTTTCTGCTATTCGTTATAGAAGTTTTACCCACGCAAATAGTTAAAAGCTAATTTCAAAACGATTCGAAATGTCAATATCCACGTGACACATGAACTAGAGATGAAAATTGATAAANATATAAAAATTTAAGTATTAAATATTTATATTTTAACATTTTAATTTCTAATCTTATTTTTAAAAATTTAAATAATTTAAAATGGCTAAAAATTAAATTTTTTAAATAGTAAAACATACAAAAAGAAGAAAAAAAAGAGTACAATTTCTAAATAATTCGGCATATAAAATCAATAAAAATCTCAATATACAATTTATTTTATTATTTTTTTATAATTATTAGAGAGAGTTTTATATAGAATACAATATTTAATACGCGCCTAGTTATAAATGCACTCCTATACATCACTTATTAAGAATGAAAGAGTTGAAATTAATTTTTACTTGGCGTATATAATGTTTGCAAATTATTAACAGCATTATAATTCCATTAACATCTAACGGTTATTGTAGTTAATTAATTAAAACTGATGAAGAGCAATTATATACATTTGTGTTAATGTTGAAATTTCTCCACGTTAAACTACACTTTAAGATTTTACCGTGAATTTATTATGGTTTTTTTTTTAATTAGAGAATAAACTATACTTACTGTATATAGGCGATTTTTCTGTAGGTTCGGGTTCGGGTACAAAGACACGAGCTTGTGGATTAGCGGGGTAAGCGGGTGTAGTGATAGGATGCAAGCTCCAACTCTTGTATAAGCTTTCAGCAACCCAATCCCTTTCGTCCATCTTCACCTCTCAGGTAAATAGTATCCGCTGAATGTTGGAAAGATGTCGCTGGAAGTGATATTTGTTTCGTTAAGCGAGTCTGATGTTCGATCCATAGGAAGATAGACGCAAGCGCGTTTGCAAAATGTCATTTGCTACGTGTCGACATCTATTGATGAATAGTGTGATTAACTCTCTTTATATATATATATATATATTAAACACGGCAGTTAAATTATTTAATTTTTAAATGTTTTAAATTCAAATATTTATCTATATTATAATTATCATCATTATACAATGAGCACGCGATTGTTATAAGCTGTAAAATTTAGTTATCAATTTATATAAATTTTTAATGAAAATGTGAGTGAAATGAAGTTTAAAAGTGATATTTTACATTAAAATTTATTATTTTTTTATTGAGGTGAATACTGTAACGCTCACGTGCCATTGTTAAGTGTAGTATTTATTTGTTTATTTAATTATTTATTTATAAATAATTAATAAAATACAAAATATTTTTTGAATAAATATGTAAAAAATTATTTTTTTTTGTTTCTGATGGGATTTTTCTGAATTTAAAATGTTTGTTTATAATTTAATTCTTTTTGAATATTGATAAGATATTAATTTTAAATGAATTCGTTGCTTTAACTTTTTCTTTTATTTTGATTTTTAAAAGAAATTTTGTTTCATTTCTTAATAAATTTTTGTAAAAGTTAAGCATTATTTTATATTTATTAAGATGCGTTTTTTGAGTCGCGTCGCTTATGTAAGCGACGCGACGCAAAGTTGCGACGTAGCGCAACGTCGTCGCATTGCTCAAGTATTTAAATATTCTTTTTGAAACACGAAAATAATTTTCAATAATTCATCAAAATTTCAAAGAATATTCTTTATTTTTGAAGCTTTTATTTCAATATTTTAAATAAATAATCTAAAAAGAAAAATAATAATAATAAATAAAGTTTGAATAATAAAAATAAAATATTCTTTGAAAGATAAAATATTTACATTTTAAAGTAAATTAAATTTCTTAAATTTAATATTTACAAAATTTATTTCGGACAAGTTCGTTAATGTCAACATATTTGAATTAACGATCCGACACGAAAATCAACACCGTTTAATCTAAGTACGTGACGTCATAGTCAAAATTTACACCAATTGAGTAAATGCGTTTTTGCTTATTTTTTTATATCTTTAAAAAGAAAATATTAAAATAATTTTTACTTTAAGAAAAACTTTGTTTAAACATTATTAATTCGACTGTAGAAAAAAAACAACGTTAATAACGAATAAACGCCACCTAACGGAAATAAAACCTCGAAAACGTGACGTCAAAATTAATTTAAATTTGAATTTTTTTTTTTTATAAGATTTTAATTATTGACAATTTTTTACTAAGTTAACAAGAAAATATTTGTTTTAAATCCGAGAATATTCTGTTTCTACACTAATATATATTATTTTAAAATAATAAATTTATTTAAAAACAATAAAAAAAATTTGTTGTATTCAAATAATATTTACAGTAAGAGTTATAATTACTTATAATTAATTCAATATAGATAGAAAAATAATCATGTATAAATAATAAGAAATAATAAATTATTTACGTGTGTACATGCGATATTAATCAATAAATAGCGCTAAGTAATTTGCATTTAGATATCATTAACTCAAAGTATTCTCATTGTTTTTTTTTATTATTTCTTGCTAATTAAAGCAATAATTTTCTTATATTAAATCAATACTTCGATCCATTTATTATAAATGACGATAAGTTATAAAATACAGTAGTAAGTTTGATGACCCAAAAGTCGGTTAACGGAATTAACGGTTAACTAATTTTAGGATCCGTATATTAATGAAACTTTTAAAGTTTTAGCTTAATTAAAAAGTGGGCATTGATTGGCTACATAGTTGCCGGAAGAATATACGAGAATATTTAGTTTATTTCTTATATAAAGTAATAAAAAATAATTAATGTAACTTAATGAAAAAATAAATATTCCACATCTTGACATTTATTCCCAGTTATAAACTTTGTGATAAAATGTCATATTCTAGTGTAAAAGTCATAGGACGAGATCGAATTTAGGTCACTGGGTCATCCACTCCATCAACTTTCTACCTAAACACAAGATTTCTTAAAGAAACCCAAGAGCGAAGGATTCCCTTTTATCTCAAGAATGCCATGTTGTTTACTGATTTCAGTTAAATAGATTATTATGTGTATTCAAATACTTTATGCACTTCTATGTATTCTTATGTATATATTAAATATTCAATAAGTTATATACAATATTTACAATTATTTTATTAAGTAAAATGTGGATTATACTTGTATGTAACTTTTTTATATTATCTTTAAATTTAAAATTAAAATATTTTACTTTATTTTTTAAACTAGCTTTTAAAATGTTTATACTTTTTTTTAGTATTTAAAAAATAGCATATTTAAAGACGTTTATATGAATAATTTATATGTGTTTATCGCATTTTAAATTACTTTATAATTTAATCAACTAAATGTTGAGAAAAGTAAAATAAAATTTAATAAAAATTCTACCAAACAAACCTGGTATTAAACTGTTTACATGTAGGTATAGAGATATATTTTTAAAATTTATTTATTTAATATGACAATTATTAGAAAATAGAAATATATAACGTGGAATACAATAAATAATTTTAACTTCTAGGTGAAGAGATTTAAATTTAATGTGTTTAAATGATTTTTTTAATATATAAAATGCGCCATTTATAAGATTACTTTTATAGAATACTTAATACTTATTTTATATATTTTTTAATAATAGTACATTTTTATTATAATTTAACTTAAGATAAATTTTATTATAAAAATTATTTTTTTTTTAAATTAAAACAATACGTCATTTATACTCCAGTGCTAAAAGTTTAATATTAAATTACTGGCGAATGAGAGAAACGATAAGAAACTGCGTCATTGATGGCGTCATAATCGACGATTTTTGAATTTGGAATTCGAAAATCGTCGATTATGACGCCATCGATGACGTAGTTTCCGAGTTCGATTTCTTTGCCTTACGCCATTTTTTTGTTTTTAAGTATATTTAAGGTGAAATATAATAAATAATTTTTTCTCTCTGGTTAGTTGATTTATAATTTAAAATTATTTATTTAGAATTTACAAAATTTAATCTTTTAATAAATAAAATAGTTTTTATAAAGTTATTTTTATAAAGTTGGTTGTTTTATTATTTATTTTAAACGTTTCTAAAATGGAATAAAGTATAAAATACTAAAAAAAGAAACTGGAAAAAAATATTTTATTACATTTTTCTTGTTGCAGATGGAAATAACTTGTGTCTTAATACTCCAATTTCTTTCCATATTTATCTTGTAGGTCTTTAATTTCTTATACAACATAAATATGTAACTTGTATAGGAAACATGATATGATTTCTATATAGGAATTTTATATCTTGATATGAAATTCTATATGATAATTCTGTATGTAAGGATGTTTCTTCGTATAGAATATAAGTTCGATAGAGAAAATTTATTATTATTATTTTTAGTACACAAAAGACTGTTTTTTTTTTCTTTAATTTATTTATATAATGGACATTTTATTAACATTATTGATAGAAATATAACAACACAAAATGAGTCTTTCACATTGAACTTTTGGTTATAAATTTTTACAAACGTTATATATATATATAACTAAATTTATCACCTCGTAAAGAATAATTTATTACGGTAATTTTCAAGTAATTTTTTTTAAAAAAACGAAAGAAAATTTCCAATTTAATTATTTCTTATTAAATATATTTACAATACTTTTAAATGTAACTATTAAAGATATAATGTTCTCCATTGGACGACAGCTCGTTTTCCTTGCAGCATAAATCCCCATTGAGTTAATTTCTGATCTTGTTCATATATATATGGTCCAGTTATCACTCGACCCACAACTGAATCTTGTCTTAAAAAACCTTTTACCATAACAGTCGTTACTATACTTGCTTCTTCTATAAAGCATAAAGGAACTATAAAATGAAAGACTTGGTTATAACTCGGTTCACTAGTACCATGAACTACAGCAGTCCTCACTGTTTTAACCTTGGCTCCACTACATCTTAATGTGATTTTGACATAACTGTTAAAACTCTCTGCAAAATAAAAATTAAATTAAATATTTTCTAATATTACAGTTTATAAATAAAGAAGGGGAAAAGGGGGAATTTTAAATTTAATAAAAAGGATTTTTTTCCAGTAGTAAACGACACGAGATCCATTGAAAGTGGAAAATATATTAGAGATGTTAGTTTATATCTCTTTACAAATCTTCTAAGAGGAATTTTATATACTTTTATTGCTCTCTTAAGATTTAGAAGGCGTATCTATATTTGTTATAAAAGTAATAAAAATTTATCGAATGTTTCAATTACTTTAAACTTTAAAAATTTGTAAATAAAGTATATAAAATACCCCAATTTTCTAGGTTATGTTTGTAGAATTTTAATGAAAATAATAATATAATTACAATTTATTTAAAAAAATTAATAACTTAATTTAAAAAAAAAAAACTAGAAAATAAAATGATCATACCAATTGGTCTATTGGGAAATTTTGAAGAGATTGAATCCAAACGCAAAGAACTACCTCTTAATACCGTTACGGATAATCGATCGTGTGATTCCAGATACGAAAATGATAATAATAGTTGACCGAGATTATCTACTGGCTGAGAAAACAAAAATTTAATTATTATAAGATGCGGAGAAATGTTTTGCAAATCCTTATTATTGCTACGTTTCTCAATTTGAATCGCGCGACTCGCGACTAGCGATTAGGAAGTCGCTTATCGCGCGACATTTCTGATTTAGTTAAAAATATTCTAATTTAATGTAAAGTGTTTAGTATATTTTTCATATCACCGTTTATATTATATGTATAATCTTATTGTATTCATTTATGTAAGCGATACTTTGATTGCGAGAAAGATAGAAGTATCGATGACTATCGCAACTGTCGCTCATCGTTTTGTTTATCTCGAACAGTGAAATGGGAACGTCATTTTAAAAGCGCTCTAATTAATTTCGTAATGCAATTTATCGGTTTTCGCCTACTTTCATCATGATATATGCTTCATTAGTCAAATAATAAGAGACGGATGCGCCGCGAGTTATCTATTTATTGTGTGTCACGTTGATAACATCGCCATTGACGACAAAAATAGCTTTAAGGCTTGTTGACTGTAGATTTTTACATAAAATTCTAAACCAAAATATTTTCAAATTACAAAAGGACGATGACATATCTATATTTTTATATAGTGATATGTTGCAAGTCGCCTGCGACAGAGAAGCGACAGATGCGAAATTTTATCTAATCACTTTCACAGATTCCAGTGTGAAACTGTCTGTAACAATTGCAGAACATTTGATTACTGTAGAAATATTTTAAGCCATTATATATGTTACATTAAACACAAGTAAATTTTAAGGATAAAACTTACCAAAGATTTATGAGTTAGAGGAAGTCTGTGATTGGTAAGGACATTCATTTCCTCTTCTTTTAATGGTACAATCACGTGACCGATGGCATCGTGTCGTCCCTGACGATCGAAATCGTACAAAGAAAGCTGTAAATGCCTCCCATTCACGTTTCTAGCTTTCGATAAATTAAAATAAACATCCTCTCGAAAATGAGGATTGAGTGTGCTTTTAATGGTTCTAGTGACTCGTACATTCTTTCTTGAGGGAAGAAACGTGACTTTAACAAAAGTATCATAATATATTTTTGTTCCTTTCGGTGGCAACGATACAGCTTTATCTACGTGAACGACGAGTCTATGTAAAGTAATAAATATGTTATAATATTATAAATTACTTAAATATAGTTAAATATTTTAGTCTGATGCAATTACAAAGTCAAGAAATTTTTTTCTTAAAATAAAAAAAGAATTCTTTAATACAATTACATCCAGTAAAAAATGATTTTAAAATATAACACGAAGAACGTATAATATGTAAAATACATTAAAATATTTTACATTTTTTATAAGTTAAAATAAAAATTTTATATTATATTGAGGCGTGGAAAATTCGGAGGGGAAACTAGTGGCACATTATAAATTCATGGAGCCCAGACAACTTTAAATTAGGGGGTTCCACGTACAGTATTGATTTCAGACATTTTTGGGGAAAATATTTTGTAATAAAAGATTGGTTTAGGCCTGTTGTTGATGGGACCTTACTTGGCAATTTCCCCTTTTTAACGTGCCACTGGATCAAATTCTTTCAATTCTAACTTCGATGTTGGTGTTTTAACATTCACTTTGAAATTATGATTGGTTTAAATATATAGTGATTCTGTAAATTATATTTTTAATCTTTATACGTATTCCTACATTCCTTGTGTAATATTGGCTTGAACACCTAAACTTGAATTACAGTAGTGTATTTGGAATTTACACTACTTAGAATGCTAATTTACATGCGTATATTTGAGAATCTAAATCCCAATTATTCCGGATTTTCGACGCATCACTTATTTCATTTTTTATTCTTGAAATTTAAAAAATAAATTTTATAACAGCGTGTCGCCATCTTTTGACAAATAGCTAAATTAATTTATATGGGTATAATTTATAATTTTAACCTCATGCCTCTTTGCTTTACGGCTCATTTTTTATAAGAAAATTCATAGATTTAATTCGATATACTATTTAAATATGAATAGTATTTAATAAGCGTAAATATTTTAAAATTTTATTAATTAGTGTATATATTGTATATACAATACTAAGCAAGCTAAGAATATCTTCATTGTCATAAAAGTAGCGCGGATATTAATGCAGCGTCTTGAAAATGAAAGCCGCATCCATCAGTAACACACAGGCAGAAATTCAGCAAGACGATGCAAATAAAAGAAATATCGAATGCTGTTTTGAATTTATATTTAAATGGGTATTGTTTTTGTTAACTTTATTGTTCTATTGCCCTAGAGAGCTCGCTTGTAATAATATAATTAAATTAAAATTTTAAAAAATTTAAGTTTTGCGGGGTTTCATTGAAGACAAGTGGTTAGGTGGCAGAATGCCAGCGTGCCTTGCATTTTCAAACTACATTTTTAAAAGAAAATAAGTAGGCAAAATGTATAAATCCATGTAATTTACAATTATTTTATGTAAAATTTGCATTTATTTGAAAAAAGTTCGCTCATCAAGACATTGAAAAGTGATTCTTAGTCGTCTGCTTCATGGTTGACGTCCAATCTTTCCTGTTTCAATCTGACTAAAAGCATGGAGGTGATGCTCTCTAGTGTACTCAGAGATCTAGACACATCTGTGAAACTTGTCTACTTCTAATCTTTCAATAACTTTTTATAAAATCATTTGTGCAGCATCATAAATCATCGTGCGTGTCCCACAGTAAAACAGTAACAAATTGCTCTCGTTGGTTAAAGTTCAACAGAAGCAATGCCATGCTACTGGCGTATTTAAGGAGTGTTCATATTTTATATAAACTTATGCTTTTTAATGGAACGTTGGACTACGTCCTGGATGTTTTTATTCTCTGGAGACATCCACATAAATTTTTCGCTCTATCCATGGATTGAATGATTATACTCATATCTATTTGGTCCATCATACTTTTTCCATTATAATGTTTAAAATAGAGGGGGGAAATCAATATACGAAAATTATAGAAGAATGTACACAGTTTTTCAGAACTAAAAAGAAAGATTTGATGCTATATTAAGGCGACAGACAAGGCAAGAAGTACTTCTGAGTATTAGGGATGGAGTCCTTAGGCTAATATAGTGTGAGGGAAACAAGCCGTTATAGTATTTATATGTAAATAATTGGTCGCAATAAGCAGGTTGCTAGGTCGGGAGGACTTTCTACAAGAAACTAATCATAATTAAGGGTAAACGAGAAGAAAACCCGGTAAACTTGGCCATCCCAGGTGCGAACCCACAGGTGAAGTATAATTGAAGGTAAGTTTAGAATCAAAAATCATACCTAACTCCTGAACTTAATTGTAAGTTTTATTATTTTCAAAAAATATCTTTGTAATGTGCCCGATTAATATGAATCGTGAATTTGCGCATATTATCTTACTTCATTTACCAATTCTTCTGAACGGTGTATTTTATATTTTATTTTATTTTTTGCACGTTTTCATAAAACCAAAGTTCGCTGTAACTCACTGACCCTATCGCAAATATTTAAGTTTTTAAATCTGACTGGTATTGGCGCGATAACAGTAATAATACGGATTCATGACAATACAATTGGATATCGGTGCAATCCGTTCTAGTGTGAAATCGCCTTTATTTCAGTGGTCCATCGGCCAGAGAAGATGGTAAAAAGGAAACGATTAATATCTCCGAAGCCTATTTTCAGGCTTCGGCCATATCAAACATATTTCTAATCTTTATTGAGTTATCACCCCATTGGGGTGTGGGCTGTTCACGGAAACAGTGCAAATCCGAGCCAACCCGCGACAAAGGAAGAGCAAGCTCCAACCTTTCGCCAGTTTCCAAAAATCAATTTAATATCGATGCTTCTGGTAGAAGCGAATCAGATATTAAGCTGATAACTACAAATGATCTTAGCCATAGGCCGAGAAGCGATAACATTCGATACCCAAATTTCCGTGTCCCCTTCTCGGTGCCTTTAGTGTTACGGGTGTCGTTATGTTGTCGTTTGAAATACAAAAAATTATTCTTTTACAATGAATCTGTTTGGAATTAAACAAATTTGAATCGTAAATACCGTCCATTTATTTGATAAAAAAGCGTATCGATTCGTACTAATTGTTATTTTACAAAAAAGCGTATCGATTTGTACTAATTGTTATTTTACAAACTCGATTGTGCGATTTTTTTTCTAATCGTCGATAGATGGCATTGGTAGTTTCCATGTGATGAAACTAGTGTGGTGAATGTGTACCAAGAAATTTCAATACTGTATTTAATATATCTTAGCCTGAGAGATAGGCTCTGGCCGGAAAATTACAGGATAAACGCAATTGTTCATTTTACCACTTTTTGACTCTTTTCCTAAACTTCTGTCGTCATCTGAGTTAGAAAGCATTTCTCTAATTTTTCAAAATTCTTTTAGTATTGAATACGTTGTTTGTTGTGTTTTAGAGTTTTCTGCAATTATCCACATTTCTGTTTCGTTAATTTTTACATTTTGCGTGCTTTGGTGAAGGAAAACAGTATATGGTCATTAAGAAACCAGTTATATAACATGACATTCAATTTAAATCATTTATCTTGAATAAATAATATTACTTTTATATATATATATATATTGGTTAGGTAATTTAATATTTTAAAGAATTCGTTTAGTTTATTTACATCGTCTTGTGAAGTTATTTGACATGAGTTTGCTATTTTGATGTCAGCATAAGCATTAATCAATGAGGTTGGGATAGGAAGTGATTTATTAATATTATACAAGCTACAAAAAATAGATTGCTGAAAATTGAGCATTGAGGTAGTAAAAATATTTGTTTAGTTTAATAAGGTAATAATTAAATGAAAAGTATTATTTATATGTAAAAATTACAAACATTAAATTTACTGCGGATGTTCACGTATATTATGATATTGCAAACCACTGTTTTTTTTTTAATTTTTACGAAATTGGTTTTACAGTGAAACCTGTGTAAACCGGACTCGTACGGTACCAAGTATTTTTTTCCATTTGGCAGGTTTCCGTTATATTAAGGCTCCATTTTAAACAGGTTTTACTGTATTCTTATTATAATTACATATAAATAAATAAAAAAAACTTATAAAATACCAAGCACAGAATAAAATAGGTACTATAAATATATTTATATTTAGGTAATACACATTATAAATTTTTACATTATATTCCTTCTTTGTGTATTTTTTTTATTGTAAATAAAATATTTCTGTATTATATTTTAAGTGTTGTTTATTACTGTACCTACTCCTCCTCCATTTAATATGAGACCTTCCGTTACTATAACAACAGATAGAAGGCGATTGTTGCGTCACTCTCGTCTAATGATAATCGGACAGTTAAGTTAAAAGATTCTTTCTTTTATATCATATACATTTTTTTGGGTTATTATGGATACATTTAATAATATATAACTTCCTTAGATATCATTATACACTCTCCGAGTATTATTACGTTCGGAAAATGTAATAAATTATATTCAAGATGGTACTGAATATTCTGAATTCCACAAATTATTTAAATGTAATTTAGATTATTTGTGAAATTTAATAAATAATTTTAATGTAGAAACTTTATCGAAATATAGTTAAGTTTTATTCTTAAGTTCTGTAACATTTATACAATACTTCTCATTTATTATTCGTATGCGGCGTGGGCGATCTGTCAAAGGGGATGCCTACCGCGAGGACTTCCAATGAAAAGTTACCCCCCTATTTAGGTGTTACAAACGTGAAGAAAATCCGGAAAATTCCACGTAGCCAGCCCGTCCTGGCGAGGAACGAACGGCACAACCGAATTCCCAGTGTTCAGGGAACGAAACCGCTTGGTCACTGGTGTGCCTCAGCTACTGGTAGACCAATACTTTTAAACTTTAGAAAGTTGGACTTTTAATGTATTGTAAAACTTTAAAATTACTATTATTATATTTTTAATATTATAAATTAAATTTACATAACAATATATTAGTTAATATGTAATAAAATCATACTTTTTCTCTTTTTCCAAATACTGGAGCGAAAATTCTAACCAACCAAAATTCTGAGCTTTTATGACATCTTCTGTAGAATTCTCGATATTTTGTTCAAGTTGCTGCTCTATTAAACTTTCATTCTGATATAAAGACAACCTTAAACAATTGTATTTTTCGTCTGAAGTCGATTTAAGACGAATTATTTCGGGATGTCTGGTCGATGACCTTTCCGAAGCTGTTGTTGAATCGAGTGACATTTGTCTTTCTTTATCTTCATCGATATAATACGAGGCAATACTGTCACCATCTGTTGAGTATAAGTAGAAATTATTATCCTTATCTCGATATTATTACGATGAAAATATCGATAGAAATGTCTACCTGAAGGTATTGTCGATAATCTTTTACACACTTTAAAATGCAAAATTTGTTTATCTTCTTCATCAATAGAAAGATCGGATTTATGGAAATTTTTACTTAAAAACTGTCGAAAATTAAAAAATATTCTTGGAATGGTAGTTGGGCAGGAAGCGCAGCATAACATAATTATTTAGATTGTTCTGTTATAAACGTTTCATTCCATAGATTAAAACTGAAATAAATTTAATGAAATAAACATGAATAAACTTGTAATACTCAAAATTTTAATGCAATTTTTATTCATATTTAATTTAAAAAATTACATAACTTCCGGTCCAGACCGAAAGTTTGAGACCTGATATGGATAGAGCTTAAGACCTTTCTAGAATATATGGAACAATGTTAAATATTCCGATAGAATGTAAACTGCAATCTATCGTTACTTAACTACCAAAGTAGATGACAAGTCCTATTTCAAAATTGATTGGGTTAATGAATCCTTACAGATGTAGATGGATTGATGGATAAGGCAACGCACTACTTGGACAATCTTAAGGGAGGACTTCCTATGAAAAATTGACCCTATTTAGGTGTAAGAAACATGAAGAAAATCTTGAAAACGTCGCCCGGCCAGTTAGTAAGGCGAGCTCATCACTACTACCAGGTTTCAGTGGTACCACTCGGTGGGATCTTGGTATTGGTATAGAATCACTTGGTATTGGTGGGTCCTTACAAAATATCATGAAAAATTCTATTTAATTCATAATTTTTTTTGCCTTTCAATGACCAAGTGGATGAAACCATCGAACACTGATATTTGGTCTCAGGATCATTCATGACCAACGAGCTAGCCGAATGGAGTTCCTGAATTTTTTCATCTAAATATGGGCCAGATTACCATAGAAAGTCCTGTCGGAATGGACTACTTGGCATATCGTCCTGTGTTTTATTGCTATATCCGATCAATTCAATCCAGTTATTTTGATGTAAGCATCCGTCTGTCACCTGAAAATGAACGGTCTTATTCCATTAGATCTTATCTCTTAGTGATCTAAACTAGAATATGTTTTTTTTCCTCCTTCACAAATATCGATAACTTGATAACTCCACTGAGGACAGCTCAATTATAATGAGTAAAACTGAAAGTCATATAGCTCATAACATTTTTTGCAGGCCTGGTCTGCTTATAGTAGGGAATAATAGACATTCACGTATCAAAATCACCGATGATCTACTCCATATTTTTGTTTCATGAAAGCTTAATAATCTTCTCTAATAAAATTATATTGAAAAACATAGTTGTATTTATGTATTTAACAGTAATTAACGTTCCAGGTTATCTCTTTTTTGTAAGGACAATGAGGTATAAATTAACGACACCATTTATTTTTCAACATGACAAATAAAATCCTATTTCTTTCCTTCACAGAAATTACAAATCTTGCTTCTCTTCTGAACATTCATTTTATACTGAACTGAATTGTTTACGGTACAATAAAACAATTTCTAAAATAACGATATACCTAGTAAGCAATGTACTGTACATCTACACAAAGGATACTTCTTCCTTTCCTCTCATCGAACACAGTGTTGTCAACCCATAGTAGGTAATAGTAAAAACATTTCTTTGTGAAAAATATGGATTTAATATTCTGTAAAAATTACTAGCACTCATTCATGGCTACAAGGAGACGTCCATGTACAGTACAAACAACCGAAACAGCTTCTGTTACATTTGTGGATATTTCACCCTTATTCGACAAAGGCGTAATATAACTTTTTTCGTGCTTATAAAGCGTACTTCCGACTTACTATTGGGGACCAAGACAAGAAATGGATCCCACATAGGATGTGTCACAACTGCGAGGAAATGCTGTGTGATTGATCGAAAGGAAAACGTAAGATTACCTTTCGGAATTCCTATGACCTGAAAATCATGGAAGAGCGATATCAAGAGAGATGGGACAAATATATGATGGCATTAAACTGCTGGAGCATTAAACGAGATTGTCCTGAAATATGTCAAAGAGCCTGAAACGCAAATTTCTGCTTTTATTTTATGCACCCGCGCTTAGGGTCCAGTATAGGACCAAATGTGTTATGTAGCAATCAGTTGATGCCTGTGTATGTTTTCATTTTTATCACTACAAACATGTAGACTATTTTGCAATGTAATGTTTATTGCCCAGTTTATTTTAAGAGTGTTTCATCAAATATCTATCCACATACGCAAAGAGGTCAATGAGTTAAAAATAAAAAATTGAAATTTTGACATTTATCGATTGCAAAAAAAACCAAAGCTTTCTACGAACCTCCGATCTGAACTCAATTTAGTTAAGAACAAGTGCCAGAAACTAACCCACAGTGAGGTCGAACGGCGTAGATAAAGAGTGAAAACCTCAATCTTATCCATGACTCATTCAGCTGACGAAACTATTTATCATGATTAATATGAACCAATTTGTAACAATGATAACATTACGGGGGTATAGATTGACTTTGAACTCTAACCTCTACGGCAATGATAAGCTTATAGAATAATTATCTTCCTTCCACCTGTGGCCGAATGTTAAAAGAATCTATCACATGCTTGTAAGTCAATGTTTGCCAAATTACTGAGATGGATTCCCGTTTAAAAATAAAAGGAGAATATTTACCGGTTCTTATATACGGTATAACTGAAAGATTTACAGCTATATACAGTATATAAAGCTGGATAAACAACTATAAATATTTATTAAATGTATTATCGATATGTTTAAGTTGTTTGAATTCATTATTTTCTATAAACCAAAAGTTTTGTATATGGAGATCCATGAATGTTTATCATTAAACCACGCTTTCTTGTATGAAGAAGGAAGTATCTTATGCAAAAATTACACTGGTTTAAATGGCGATTTTGCTTACGTATCTAAATATATTTTCATCATATCCACACTTAAGCCTCACCAGTAACTGATTGGATAAAACCACTGAATAGAAAACATATACATAAACATATATAATTCACAATTACAGACAAAACCCTATAAAGTATTAGTAACATTCATCCTTCCTGTAACCATCGAACAAATGGTACTATAGAGCAAAACACACGATAAAGATAAGTATCAATGAATCTTATCTTCTTCGTTTAAATTAGATACTGTATTGACTTAAAAATCTATTATATTTATTCATAAATTTTAATAAATATCTGTTTTTCTCTCCCAAAAAAAAAACCCATTTTTGATCCAAAAGCATCAATTTTTAATCATTTTATCCATAACTAAAGCATGGATAATTATAAAATTCACTGTAATTTTTATTTAAAAATAAAATATTTATGTAAAAATTTAAAATTTATTTAATTATTAAGATTTTAATTTATTACAATTATTTATTAAAATTTTAGGGAGGAAAATACGAAAAAAAATATATAGTAGTTATCATAGCAGATACATTACTTATAAATATAAATATTTTATAATTTTTACTGCTTAAATATATTTATTTATGTAAAGTTCTCTAGTTTAAAAACAAAATTTATAATAATTAAGATGAGTTCTTATATATAAGTATAAGATAGCTCTATACAGCAGCTGTCTTTTAAGTAAATTTATATTATCGTAAAATTAGAAAAAGGTTAATGTCTTCTCTATAACACAGTTTTTTTAAACGTAAAATACAGTTTTAAAAACAATTTTTATTTAAAATTTTACGTAAAATCTTTGTAATTTATCATGCAAAAATCGAATTTGAACGTATTATTTATCACTGTATAAGAAAGAAAAGCCTTTACTTACTTAATATTGAGAATGTTCATCTAGGGTTATATAATGAAATAAGGAACATACTGCTCTTCTATCATTAATTAGTTTGATAAATTTTGGCACGCATGAGCAGAAGAGTAGCAGCTGCAACGACATTATAAATATACAGGTGTTACTATTCAAATATATAAATGTAATGCTATTAAAATATGAATTATAATTAAAGCTAGTTCGTCAATATATTTTCGTGTATTTAATTTAAAAAAGAAATATTAAATTTTTATTAATATATTTCGAATATTTTGATGGATCCTAATTTGCCAAATATTTCTTAACGTTTTTATAGTAATTTTTTAGATAGAAGATTATTTAAGATTGTTCAAACTCTTAGAGTGATGCTTAGTGATGCGGAAGATGAAGTGATGCTATAGGGATTTAATCAAGAGTACGAGGAGCGTTTGCATCAGTTGTTATTGTTATAACTCTATAATATATGGATATAATTATATAATTTTATGTTATAGCTTATACATATATTAATTTTTAATAATGAAATTTTAAAAGCTGATACGTTTACAATATTCATACACATCCCTATATAGAAAATGCTTAATAAAAAATACATATATGACCTTTCTCTTTTAACTTTTACGATGATAATTTAGTTTTAAACAGATATATTCAATTGTACACGTTGAAAAAAGGTATAAATATATTCTGTACGCCTCCTGCTGTTACTTCATCTGTTCGTATCTAGTTATACAGATGTTAGAGGTCTTGTATTATTTAGAATTTCAGAAGATTATATCTAATGTATTAAATTAAACTTTAACTTAAAATTTATCTAATATTATTAATGGAATTTAATGGAATAGTATCGAAAGTAGGTTTAGTATCCTTGATACATCTCTTATCCTTATTACAAAAGCAAATATTAAAAACAGATAAATAACCAGGATGTACGTTCACAATAATTACCTTTACATTGCTACCAGGTGTAAAATTTTCCATTTATGTTAGAAAATTTTAAGTTCCTGAACATATTTTTACACGAATTTATGTTTAAAATATGTATAATCTTATATATAAATTAATGTTTTTATATAATCTATTAGTGGCTTCTTCAANACAATTAATTCCTGAATTAAATCTAGGTTTGATTACATATATATATATATATATATTATCTGGAACAGTTTACATTATTCACATTCAAATTTTACATATTTTCTACTAAACAAAACTAGATTTGACATTGTTAAACATATAAAAAAAACACATATTTTTATTGTTTTCTACACATTTAACATCAAAAACTGGTGAAAAATAACATATTTTAACAATTTAAATCGCATTCAAGTTATAAATAACAGTTTAAATGAGTATTTTATCCATTATACTACGTAAAAATTTTGAAAAATTTCAAAAAATATCATTTCCTGTTATGAAACAGCGTAGAGTAAATAATCATTACTAAAACGCATTATGATAACACAACACGTGGTCGTACGTCACACATCTATTCAGTTTCAAATTTAGATCAGCTGGATAAATTCCCTTCACTGACAAGCTTATATTTAATCAAAATTGGTATCTAAACGGATCTAAAATATGACAAACTCAACTTCTATTGTCGAAATGAAGAATATTTACTCAAATATATATTTACCAGTTGTTTTGGGTGTAATTTTAGCAATATTATTAGCAGCACTACTGTTTTTCTTATGGAGATTACTGATAAGAGTACGAAGAAGAAGGCAATTATTAAAAGACATGACACCAAAATCGAACCATCGCATGATAGGAGTAAGAGCTAACGACTCCATACGTTTCGTGGTTCCTACCATACAAATTTACGAAACTACCGAAGATTCTCTTTCAGAAACTGATTCGAGTGGCTCTAAATTTTCGGACAGAGAAGGAAGGATACGTAAAGTAAACTTTACAGGATACCAGATTCATCCTCAAGATTTAGAGAAGAATCTTTACGAAGGTGATGCGGAGGATGGAGTAAAAGCACGTGAAAATATAGGATGCGTGGGATTTTCTTTACATTATAACTATCACAGGAAACAGTTATGTGTACGGCTCATCGCTGCAACCGATATTAAATCGCATTTTATGAAAGGTACAGCGAATCCTTACGTCAAATTACGTTTGCTGCCTGAAAAAGCTCCAAAATACTACACTCGTGTACATAGGAATACTCTGAATCCTGTGTTTAACGAAACGTTCGTTTTTCCTGTTAAACTTTATGAAATTGAAGAGAAAATATTGAAAATTACTCTATGCGATTATGATAAATATTCGAGAAAAGTTAAAATTGGTGACGTTAAATATCCAATTAAAAATTCGCCTATAACAAGTTCAATTAGTGAAGACGTGACTACAGAAGATTTATGGTTAAGCCTGAAATTTAATTCTGATAAAGTAAGTGTAATTTTATATGTTTACATTTAAAAATAGAAATAAGAATAATACGTTTATTTATTTATTTCATATAGATTAATGAAAACTGCGGAGAATTATTAATTTCAATTTGTTATAATCGTGAAAAAACAACTCTTACTCTCACTATATTAAAGGCTAGAAATATTCATATAGAAGGAAAAGAAAAGGATACAGGTAATTACGTGAAATTTTCAAGTCTGTCCGTCACGCTGTATACGTTAAGAATTGCTTTTATTCTTTGAAAAAAAAAAAAAAGAAATAGTAGAATGAATGTTTAAATGTGTTATCAGATAACCTCGGAATAATCGGAATTATATTTGCTGTTTTTTTTTTTAAACAATATGGCAAATATTTAGTGGCGCGCCAACGATCGCGCGCGCCTCTTCAATCCCGTCGCGTGTGACGCGATGCGAATTAATTTTGTTGAGTTTAGACAAGGAAACTGTTAAAAATAATTATTTTTTAAGAAGCTTATCAATAATTTAGTACCGTGTGTTACTTTATACGTACTTAGTGACTGTTTTAAATATACGCGCCGTGACGCGACTTCGCGTCACTTCGCTGAGCTCCCGAAGCCGGAATTTAATAAATAAATCTAATTAAAACATAAAATATATAATGTTTAATATTAGAAAAGTAACTAACACAATTCATTTAGTATTTTTTTTTTAATCCGTAGCATCCGTATACGTCAAAGTCACTTTGTACGTACGAAAGAAATTAGTTCGAGCTAAGAAGACTGTTTTTAAACGGAAAACACCAGAAATAGAATTTAATAACAGTTTCCAGATCCACGTACCTCCTTCAGCTCTCGACGAAGTGGATATTTTAATTACTTTATGTGGAAAATCTGGGATAGGTAGCAAATACATCATCGGAAGAACCCAAGTTGGAGCCAATTGTATATCTCATCAAGGAATTCAACATTGGCAAGATATGGTTGCTAGTCTAAACAGCACTTCTATTCATTGGCACACTCTAATGCATTAAATTAATTTGTTAAATGTATATATTTATATGTTTTTTAAGTCTAGTAAAAGTCTAAATTGTAGAAACCATCGTTTCGCTCTTGTCGCTTCGCGTCGCCTCGCGTCGAGCTCTTCATTATTAAATTCTATTCAGAAAGGTTAACACGCTTTAATAACATAATTACTGTATTGTAATGTTAGTAATTTTTAACTTTATTTTAATGATTATATTTTTCTGTGATACATTTCCATTGTCGAGTCTCACTTCGCAACGCGACGCGACGCGACAATTGCGCTTCCTCTTTGAAATAGTATAATAGACAATTTCATGATGAGACATTTACACATTTCTTTTTTTCTACTGAATAAATTAAGCATCTCATATATTGTATAAGTATAAATGTTACCCACTTTTTTATATATTTATTTAATTACTTTTGTTTGTTTTTTTTATAAAATTGTGTACAGTAACAAGTAGTATTGGTATTGGTACATTAAATATATATATATACTGTATTTTAATTATGATATAACTAATTATGATATAACTAACTAATACTAATAATTCTACACTATAAATATATTATAACTAATATATTTATACTGTAGAATTAATTATCCCCCTGAAAGGTGTTAGAGAGATGATTGACACGACTCTATTGTTAAAGGAAAAGTATGATGTACAGGGGCAAGACACTACTAATTTGAGATGGAAAGCATATACATTTATCCTTTCAAGATAAATTTTTGAATTAAAATAATGTGAATTCCGGTTTGCATTAAAAGTTCGTATATATTGAATAGTTAATCGGGGTCTCTTGCTCTAGTCTTTCCATATCTGGTCTGGTTTTACATGTATCTAACTCGAGATTAAGGAAAAACTGAAGAACGGACAGACGGACGACAGAGAGAATTTATAGTCTTTTGGTCTAGTTGGTCTCTTCCTTTATCTTGGAAACAAATCGCCTTTAAGGATGATTATAAGAGGAGAAGTAGTCAGAATCCAACTAATTATAGACCAATTGTTTTAATTAGCGTATTTAGAAAGATTTCTTCAATTGTTATGGCAAATTGTCTTCGTATCAGTTTGATATTGTTATTATATAGCAATAATTAAAAATAGAGGCGTCGAATATAATTCGTTTATTTTGGTTGGTCTTATTTAAATACAGTTGACCCCCTATAACACTGTTGATTATTCCGTTTTATATGAATTCCATGTTGTACGAGTCACTTAGATTTTACAAATACGTAAGCCGTTCACAGCCCGGCACACGTATTTGTAAGATCTAAGTGACTCGTACAACGTGGAATTCATATAAAACGTAATAATCAAGTGTTATGGGAGGGTCAACTGTATTACTTTCGAGGAAACGAGGAAAATTATATACTGTTTTATTGATCCTCAAGAAAGCTTTCGATACAGTCGATCATGATTTATTATGGTATAAGCTTAGGAGTATTGGTTTTTTAAATAATTTACTCGAGTCTTTTCTCTAATACAAGATATCTTATACAGGATTTTTCATTTTAAACTAATTACGTTAAGTCCAATAGAGGGTTGCCTCAAGGAGATTCATTAAGTCTTATTCTTTTTATTTTGTTTTTGAATGATTTTCCTGACCTTCCGAGAGGTCAAAGCTCTATGATAGCACCATCTTCTCATGTTGAAATTAACTGTCTTCTTTATGCTGATATTGTCCTTCTCTTGGCTAATTCAGCTTCTGTGGGAAAGACTCAAGCTTACTTGGAGCTATTGTCAAATTATTTATTAAAATTAAAGTATCTTTATCAAATAATTATGTTAGATTATTTGATTTCTTGATTGGAACAAGTGCTTTTTTTTAATGCTTTTCCGGTTTGGGGTGGTCTCTTAGTGGATTTGAGAGAATACAGTTGTTCTACTTTAAGCCAGTGGCGTAGCGAACATAACTGGCGCCCAGGGCACGACACTTTATTAGTGCCCTCCCCCTCCCCCTCTAGAAACACATATAGTTTGTCTTGGAGACCATTTGGGTGCCCGTCTGCGAGTGGCGCCCGGTGCATGATACACCCCCTTACTACCCCCCGCTACGCCACTGCTTTAAACAGGTGTTCCGTATTAATAGATCTGTCTCAGGACATGGAATTGTGAAGACCTCACTATAATTTGTAGATAAACTATAATTCTTTTTTGAAGCCATGTCCTGTTATAGTTAAAGGACTATTAAATAATATTAGATGTCATTCTCTAGTTATACGTATTTTTTAAGTGAAAATTCGTTCCTTCTGGATTGTGATCAACGACTAATATTAGTTACAAAACGTTCATTATTTGAGTAAAAGGGGTTGGAACTCTGAAACTTTTGTTTGTATATCAACTTTAATGTAACAATGTTATTTTAACTCATTCTTTTTAATAACACCCGTTATATCAAATAATAAAGATTGGTTGGTTGATATTTATATAGATTATACATTATAAACTTTGACCTACTGATAAAAATACTGTACTGCCTTCATTATTACATAGGACACATCAGTTGCTGTATAAAGAATTTTCAATTTATTATTCGATTTATATAGAATTTACAGTTAAAATTATTTGAATTGTTATTATTTTATTGTATATTTTTATAATAAAAATTATTATGTATATTCTTCTATCATAGTATTAATCCAATCATACTTGTTGGATACATTAGAATATATAGCAAGCGCATCGTCAACGCTACATGCTGTTGTTAAGTAGTTATTAGATAATAAGAAACTAACAGTTCCTACTAGATACCATTTACTTTGATGAAGGCATACCAAAGGTCCTCCACTATCACCCTAGAAAATTAAAATTATGCAAATTAGATAAGGGAGACGAACATATTACGAGTAATCATAATAATTTACGTGGCATCCTCCTTGTTCTCCTGTTTCATCACCTGCACATATCATGTTGGATGTATCCTTAAAATTTACAGGAAGATTGCATTTTTCAATATCATATAAGTACTGTTCGGCTTGATTTAGCACATCGCTACCACCTGTACCTATAATATGATAATTTAATAAATATAAAACTGTATATTTTAAATTATTTAAAAATAAACTTACCTCTAGTTTCTCCCCAACCAGTTACGAAACATTTATTTTTATTTGTAAATATTAAATTTCGTTGGGGTAGACATACAGGACGGATATGATCATTAAATTTTACAGGCGCATTCAATTTTAGAAGAGCAATATCATTGTTTATATCATATTTTCCTGTTAGTATAAACTGAAAGATATTAATTAATGATGATTTTCTAATAATTACATTTAAAATAAATTTAATTTTTGATAAATTTCTATAGGGATATTTTATATGTTTCTAAAGTGAGATATTCTAATGCTGAATTTATTGTTTGGCGTGATTTATTTAGGTACAGAAAGCTGTAAAATCCAAGGTTGAGCCAGGTGTTATACAATTGCACATTCAAATTCAATATGCATTCATGAAATATATTTACTTAACGTATAAGAGACATTTCTAAATTAAGTTTTTAGAGATAAAATTAAGATATTTTCTAAAATTTGTGCTACGAAATTTAAGAATTTCTCATTTTATAAGTCCAAGGTTGGAAAGTATAGTTAATACACGTCACGTCTAGTTGACCCGAAAGGTGAAAGTCTAATGATACGTGACGTTGAAATCTGAGAAGTTTCCTTACATTATTATAATTAAGTATCGTTATATTATTATATATTTTGATTACATTTAATAGCCATAAAGAAATTAAACTAGCAACAATATTTTATTTTTATTTTTTAAAATTAAATAGTAAATGTTTAAATTGTTTTTATTATTATTATTATTATTATAAACTGGAATACAAAGTTTGATCTCAACCCTTTAATAAGACGGTCGAATAGCCAAAACGATAAATTTTTAATATAAAAAATAATATGTCTTTGCTGTTGTTACTTTTCCTTTATACTTGTTTATTAAACACGTGACAAAAAGTACACGTGTTCATATGTCACGTGGACGTGTTAATTTCTATACACGTCCTTCTTATTAATTATAAAATAAAAGTTAGTTTAAAATATTTTATAAATAGAGCGTTACAGATAGATAATGTGTGAGAAACGACGTGAATAATGAGCGAAAGAAGGAAATGGCAGGACAGTCGTGAGGGAGGAGTGGGGATTTTTCCCTAGACTCAGAGAAAAATTAGGGACCCGTTGTGGTTTCTATCCCTATAAATTAATGTTATGTTTAAGTTACAGACAAGAATTAAGACTATAAGACTACTTTTTATTAATAAATAAACGTGTTATATATTCTATTTGTTTAAAACAAATGGCAAGAGGCTCTCTAAGGAGTAAAAGGAGCACTCTCTCTCTCTCCCAGGACCATACAAACTCTCGGCGGTCCTTTCTGTTAAAACATAGACAATGTATACAAATATATATATGCAATGTGTAGCATATCTAGTGTACAGTACATATCCTTCTGTAACGCTACTGATATTCTACTATATATTTACTACTAAACGCATTTTATATGTGGTTAAATTTGATTATATTTATATACATATTGACTGACAATGGTAAATGATTGAGTATTATTTTGTACACGTTTCTTACAAAAAAGTAGGAGACAATAAGTTACTTTCCTACAGGCCATTTGTTCGAAAGAACCAACTGACCTTGTATATAAGACGAAAATTTTATTAAAGTTGATTCCTTGCAACACTTGTTTACAACTTTCAATATAAGAAAACTTGTTATTGGATCTCACACAAAGGACGATTATCAAATAAGGAAATACAGTAGAAAATTAAATAATCAATAAAAAAAATAATGTTGTTATAAATCGAAAAATTTCACGTAAATTCCTTTAATTAAACGAATGTTTTAAAATATCATAATTTTACTCCAGATTATATATAATAATTATTATTATAATTACATATTTACCGTATCTTCTTCGATACCGGGATATATAATTAATCTTTCAATATATCTAACAGATTCGAATTCATCCTTTATAAATTTATTGTGATTGCCCAAATGGATCCTCCAGAGTGTTTTATCTCTTAAACTTCATAAAAATAATTATCAGATAGAATTTTTGGTTTAAAAATATATTTATAAGTTACTTACTATTTAAAGCAATGAGCTGCGCTCACTACCCAAAGAGAATTGATCAAGGAACCACCGCAGGTGTGGCTGTTTGGTTCTATGTTATTTTGCTGTAGGTCTGCCTGCCAGGGCCAACTCCCAGGTATAGCTTCGGTTCCACCCACAATACGATCTTCTGACTGTTGATGATGAGAAACGGGTGGTGCTCCACACTCAGGGGTGGGTGAAGGTGGGAGGCCTGACAAGGTACAGAAGTGTAAATAACCTTTATGGGATTTTGTTAACTATATAGGACATAAATTACTACTTGACCTTTGATATTGTTTTTTTCTAGAAATAAGAAGGTAATGTTTGGGTTACCTGACATAAAGTACTTTACTTTAATGGGTTTTTTTTAAAGTTATTTTTATGTAACGTAATAAGTACCACATTTTTCTTCATCTGTGCCATCGCCGCAATCGTCTACTCCATTGCAAATTAAATGTTTGGAGATAAATTTTCTGTTTCTGCAATTGAATTCCGTCGAAAATTTCGCTGAAATTGGCGTAATTTATTATAAACTCGGTATATATTTTTTCCCGTGTACGTAATTAATTTTAAATATTAAAAATTTCTCACATTTAACAAGCTCGTATGATACGTTGAATCCACGTCCAGTATGAATCCAATCGCTGTAGAAAGTAATATAAATCTCATTATTTTCGGAAATTACATCGTATGGTAAAATACTACCACAAAATATGTATCGAGGACTTTGATTTTTGGATAATTTATCATAAATTGCAAAATGATCCCCATTACAACTACTTGTGTTTTCTACATCGAAGTAATTGAAGCGTAATCGAATTAACTAGAAAATAAATAAATAAAAATAATATAGAAATATTTAAATTTATAATTTTTATTTTTATCATAACAAAAATATTTCTTCTTTACCGTGTTCGGTGCACTTAAAAGTGCATAAACACATCTGACGTTCTTCGGATATTGACCAGATGCATAACCGGGACTATACAAGTAACTTTTGCCAGTTACTTTAATTATTTTCGGATTTTCTTCATCGCAGTCATCTAAATTAAATAAATTTTAATTTCTTATATATACTTTTAAACAGATAATCACGTTACGACAATTACATCTTACGTAACAAGCATGAATATAGGTTACGTTTCAAGTTATATTAAATTACAATATATTTAAATGATATTTAAACGGATTTAAAACCAATATTTAATGTTATAAACTTATAACATTGTTACAAAATAAATTTATAAACATTTCTATAGTAATGTATGACTTCTGTACACAGTAGAAAGTAAACAGAAATGTATGTAATTAACTTTAAGTTTATTTTTATATGTTTTATGCATAAAAAATATATTGATGTATGAGTTACACGAGCTGATATAGAAAACTTATTGATGTAAATGTAGTTTTTTCCCCCCTTCTTCTTGTTTTTTTTCCTCATCTCGTCATCTATCACTTACAGTACATATCATTAAGGCACCATGCTGTCTATTCAGAATCTAGTCTGACCTGATTTGGTAAAATGGTTTCTACTCTAACTCGTTCTATTTTATAAAAATAATTTTTTAAAGTAATTTCTTTTAAATATTCCTTAATAAAAGGGTTATTTTCTGAGTATTAAAAAAAATATATTTAATTTTGTAAAAAGTAAAGGAATTTTTGTAAATATTTTTATGTAAAATAATAAATAAACTTTTAATTAATATATAATGATTTTATAAGTAAAAATTTTAATTTATTATTGTATTAGGGGGTAGAGTATACTCACGAATCTAGGGATGAAACACTAAAAATGTTTTTAAATTTATAAAATATTTGATATAAATTTAACAAGATATTTATATACTTTTTTTCTTTTACACTTTAAGCACTCGTTACATAAAAAAAAAAGATGATTTTAATTACACGAGCCTATCATATAACAGATAAAATAAAGCATAAAACTGTTGAACACGCATTATATATAATAATTAATCAAATATTAGCAATGGACATTCGTTTCGGTTTAAACTAACCACACCCATTCTAACCAATCACGACACGTCCGAGACACGTGACAGTCGATAGTAGTCCTAGTGTAAGTACAGTGGGCCACCAGATTCTCATCACTTCCGTTCATTTCTCGCTTCATATCTAACGATTATTACTATTGATCGATGTTCAACGATGATGATCGAACAGGGAAGGAATTGTTCAATAGTTTTCTTGATAGCCACCGTAATTATAATGGCGCTGTTGTCGGTAAGGGGTTCACGTGCCATTCGACATCACTTTCGTCACGGTAAAGTAAGTTTTTTGAATTTTTTTTCTTTTTTTTTAAATAAAATTTAAATAATATTTTAACAACTTCTTCCCCTTAAAAAAAATGAAGTTTTAGGTTAAAATTTTAATTAAAAATTTTGCTTAATAACGCTGAATTACTTGACATAATTTAAAGCGAATGAAATGATTTAATTAGTAAATAAAAAATTAAAAGAATATTTTAAAATATTAATTTAATAATATTTAACGTTTAAAATATTAAAAATTTATTTTTAAAATAATGATTAGTTTGACAAATATTTTAAGAATTTAAACCCAAAGTTGCTAGTAACGAAATTTTGGCAATGTAAAGTGAATGATAAAAATAAAGTTTATGTATTTATTTTTAAACGAAATTTATTTAAATATTTAAATTTTTTAATTTATTAATTTATATCTTTACTTAATTTACCATTAAATTAACAAGATAACAGCAAAAATTATATTAAACACATCACCTTTGTAATTACTGTGTAATTTTCTATTATATTTTATTAAATTGCCTTATAATTTTATAGAATATATTATCTAAATATATATATATATTTTTTTTTAAACATTTTCTTCGTTAGTAGAGGTACTGATAGACTTAGTCAGCCCTGTTATAGATGTGTCAGTGATAGGTAACACGATCCATTCTAGGTATTTTCGTCTCATGTATCACCTAGTTTGTACTTTATTTTATCGTTATTCTCTGGTATAAATCGTGCTCTAACATATATAAAAACACTTCCATTATTCATATAACTGAATAGGAAATGTTTTACATACAGTTATCCCAGTTTTAATCTATCTTTTGAGGTGTTTTTTGAACAGCAAAACGTGGAAATCAACAAAGTAGACATCAAGGACGTTACAGGAAACAAATTATCCCCCCCAAACTGATGAATAAATCATTACTTGTCACCCCCAAATTTTATTCTATTGGTTGTTTACATTCTCTCACCGACAATGAGGCGACAGTATACTTATAATACTGTATAATACTGTATATAATGCTTTAACGTTAGGTACTGTTATGATCTAAATTCTCTTGTTTTACGTCACAATATTATTCTTAGAANCGTCGAAGATTAAGAATCAGAGCTGGAGAATTAGATCTAGCGAAAGAAGAGGGTAAAGAACAAGAAATAGGTGTTGCAGAAATTCATATTCATCCCGCTTATGATATCCATACTGTCAATAACGATATTGCATTATTACGCTTACTACACCCATTAATCTAAATTTAACAAGATATTTATATACTTTTTTTCTTTTACACTTTAAGCACTCGTTACATAAAAAAAAAAAGATGATTTTAATTACACGAGCCTATCATATAACAGATAAAATAAAGCATAAAACTGTTGAACACGCATTATATATAATAATTAATCAAATATTAGCAATGGACATTCGTTTCGGTTTAAACTAACCACACCCATTCTAACCAATCACGACACGTCCGAGACACGTGACAGTCGATAGTAGTCCTAGTGTAAGTACAGTGGGCCACCAGATTCTCATCACTTCCGTTCATTTCTCGCTTCATATCTAACGATTATTACTATTGATCGATGTTCAACGATGATGATCGAACAGGGAAGGAATTGTTCAATAGTTTTCTTGATAGCCACCGTAATTATAATGGCGCTGTTGTCGGTAAGGGGTTCACGTGCCATTCGACATCACTTTCGTCACGGTAAAGTAAGTTTTTTGAATTTTTTTTCTTTTTTTTTAAATAAAATTTAAATAATATTTTAACAACTTCTTCCCCTTAAAAAAAATGAAGTTTTAGGTTAAAATTTTAATTAAAAATTTTGCTTAATAACGCTGAATTACTTGACATAATTTAAAGCGAATGAAATGATTTAATTAGTAAATAAAAAATTAAAAGAATATTTTAAAATATTAATTTAATAATATTTAACGTTTAAAATATTAAAAATTTATTTTTAAAATAATGATTAGTTTGACAAATATTTTAAGAATTTAAACCCAAAGTTGCTAGTAACGAAATTTTGGCAATGTAAAGTGAATGATAAAAATAAAGTTTATGTATTTATTTTTAAACGAAATTTATTTAAATATTTAAATTTTTTAATTTATTAATTTATATCTTTACTTAATTTACCATTAAATTAACAAGATAACAGCAAAAATTATATTAAACACATCACCTTTGTAATTACTGTGTAATTTTCTATTATATTTTATTAAATTGCCTTATAATTTTATAGAATATATTATCTAAATATATATATATATTTTTTTTTAAACATTTTCTTCGTTAGTAGAGGTACTGATAGACTTAGTCAGCCCTGTTATAGATGTGTCAGTGATAGGTAACACGATCCATTCTAGGTATTTTCGTCTCATGTATCACCTAGTTTGTACTTTATTTTATCGTTATTCTCTGGTATAAATCGTGCTCTAACATATATAAAAACACTTCCATTATTCATATAACTGAATAGGAAATGTTTTACATACAGTTATCCCAGTTTTAATCTATCTTTTGAGGTGTTTTTTGAACAGCAAAACGTGGAAATCAACAAAGTAGACATCAAGGACGTTACAGGAAACAAATTATCCCCCCCAAACTGATGAATAAATCATTACTTGTCACCCCCAAATTTTATTCTATTGGTTGTTTACATTCTCTCACCGACAATGAGGCGACAGTATACTTATAATACTGTATAATACTGTATATAATGCTTTAACGTTAGGTACTGTTATGATCTAAATTCTCTTGTTTTACGTCACAATATTATTCTTAGAATTATTATTATTATAAATACTTTTCAGAAAATATATTTACTTTTATACTAATTTAAATAATTTTTATAAATTATTTTATTGTAANNNNATAAAAAATATATATATATATATATATATACGTAAATTATCTCTACTATATACAAGGATATGTATTAAAACTATTTTAGGGAAGAATCTCTCTATACAAGAAGAATATCCCCTTTTATATACAAATTTTTAAGTAAATTACTGCTCTATTTTACAAGAAAACTCATTAAAAGTAAATAAATGATAAATTTGTAACAGAATTTGGAAACAATTTAATTTAAATTAAATTTAAAAAATAAAAATAATAATAATAATAATATGTAATGAAATTAGTTCTTTATATTTCGTAACAGTTCAACTCGTTTATATTTTATTGTTAAAGAATACGTGCCAAAGATTTAAATGACTGTAGACACACCAAAGCATTTCCGGTGCTGAAATTTGATTTTTTTTGGGGGGGCTAATTTTTTTAATTTTTAGAAAGGTGCATTAGTTAGCGGATTGTCACCTGCATCAATTCGTGACTAGCCAACCAATGCAGCAAAGAAGACATGTTGCAGGTGTGCTGAGATCTTCTTCTAAGATAACCTTGTTTTCTAATGACGTCAAATTCATAAATTTGATTATCAACGTTTTTAAATACGATTTAAACACAATTTTAAACGTAATTACTCAAGTAAATTATACGTCAACACATTGCTTATCATCTAAATATACCTGTAAAGACATTTTTAAAAAAAGTTATAGTAAATTTTTGAAATTCTCTGAAGTCAAAATTAAGGTATTCAAACGTATCAGCCATTTTTTATAGTATGAATATTTAATATCGTAAAAAACAAACTTAGATCAATGTTTTAATTAGTTTTTTTTATTAGTAATTTGATAAATAAGAATGTTATTCTACATTTACAAATGTTTTTAATATAATTAAAATACATTTAGCCACATAAAAATGCGATAAAAAAAAATAATACAGTTGCCTTATAGAGGTAAGTAAATTCACAGTTACATATATAAAATTCTTTTGGCATCGTTTAAAAATTAATTGGCACGAACAGACAACCTTACAAGGACTCAGTTAATTGCCTTAAGATGATAATTACCGTTCTAAACTCGCATACAACATCCATATTAATAATTAAAAAAAAAAACAGCTAGTGCTATTACTCACTCTTCCCATTGTCGAATTTATGCTGCGTTATAATGTAATGCTATAGAAATGATCGGTTTATAAATGATTCAGGTGATTTCTGTACTTTGAAATGTGAAGCGCGTTATAAAAACTTGTGTAACAACATAACTTATCCGATAATAAAGACAAAGAATTGCTAACAAATTCCGTCTTGCTGAACGGGGTGTGAACACCCTCTCTCTCTCTCTCTCTCTCTCTCTCTCTCTACACCTGGATACTCACTAATGATACTTTAGTTAATGATATACGAGCCATTGATTGAATCTAGATATGGTTTATCAACTATAAAATTATTTTTCCTAAATTTTCTAATATTTCTTTTCTAAAATTTGTTATAATTTCTATTTTTAATAACTTTAAACCTGATTTTTTTAAAGTGATGACAAAATTAAACGTGTTAAAAGTAGATAAATATGAATTTTTTTATTAATTTTAGTATTAATTTCTTCTTAAAATAGATTTTTTAAAATAAATTTGGTCGTATAGGAAGTGATATTTGTGAAAGGTGTATGAAAATTGTAATTTCCGTTTCCGGTTTTCGCTCGTTTTAAACATTAATATTTGTCATTGCTTAAAATAAAGATTCTTCTGGCAGCTTAGAACTAATTTTCCTGTACTTTTATGTACAGTTTAACATAAACATTTTAATTTTTACCATAGACAACACTCCTCATATGAATCTTGAACATGCTAAAAAAATTAGTCATATATTTTAATATATATATATATATAAGGGTTTACTTTAAATTTTCAGGAATATTCACAGAACCTAACAATATTTGCACCCCAGAGAATGAATTACGATCAGATCTATTCAAAATGGACACCGTGGAAGAAATGCTCATCGAGATGTAAACAGGTGAGGAGTCGATTGTGTAAATCACCACAGCACTGTGGTGCTAATGTACTGAGAGAAGTAAGAAGATGCCAAGGAAACAGATGCAGGAATAAACATAAAATAGTTAGTGGAGAAGAAGAAATTCAAGAGAGAGAATCCGACATTAGAGTACTTTATCATCTTCAACATTTCGTTTATTCAGATTGGTCTTCTTGGTCACCTTGTACTCGAACCTGTCGTACGCACCGTTATAAGACTTGCGAAATGGCTCTAGTTTGCGGAAATAGTTTGATTCAAGAGGATGCTCTATGTTATGTCAAGAACAGCATCTGCGAAAAATTATATAACAAGAAAAAGAGAAGAGAAGAAAAGAGGAGGAGAAGGAGGAGGAGAAAAAACGAACAGGAATTATACGATTCAGGTGGGTGTTCTTATCTTAAATTGGAGCTTCTTAGTAGTTTACACGATTCTTTATGTCGAATTTCTAAAACTCCTTTGTCTAGTGAGGTGTTGTTTCGAATACAAAGATGAAGGACAGATATAGACAATGTTAATGAGTGTTTTCATCAAGGTTAGATGCATGTAAACTCTACATTTATTAAATTTACAGCTTATCAAACTGTCTTGTTTATGATTTATTCTCAAACCATACGATAAAGAACAATGTTTTCTACATGAGAGAATGTTATCTCTTTGTAACATATCACTGTTAACATTGCACAAAGAATAGAATTAATCTTTTGTTAAGCCATTCGGAATTAGAATTCTCGAATAGTCTAGTTATATTCACGAAGTAGAAAGATTATATCTCAAAAATTAATAAGTTTTCTTTCTACATTAATTATTATAGTTTTTATTTTTATATTAATTGATTTAATAAATCTGTAAATACAAAAATAAAGCAAAATATATATATTTTTAAATAATGACATTTTAATACAATATTGCCCATTAGTGACAGAATGGATAAAACCACAGAACACTGGTAGTGAGTTGGCTCCTTGACAACGGGCTGGCCACGTGAAGTTTTCCGGGTTTTTTTTTTCACATTTGTAATTTTAACTAGAGGCCAATTTCCCTCTAGAAAGTCCTCCTGAGAGATAGATAGCCCACGTGTCGTTTTGTGTTATACAAACGACAAAACAAAAGTATTGTATAAATATTACAGAAGGTAGGTGGTATAAATATTACAGTAGGTTTTTTATTGTAGTGTAGGACCTACAAACAGTTGTCTATTTCTTATACCCGCGGCCCCCCGTGTAAGGCTTTGCGACCCCCGTGGGGGTCGCGACCCACAGGTTGAAAAACACTGTGCTATATCATATGCAACTTTTTCTAGTATTATATTAATTAATATCGATATATCTAATAATACACAACTTCCTTAAATATCATTACTTACTCTCCGAACATTATTATGCTCGGAAAATATAAATAAAAATATTCAAGATAATACTTAATACTGTATTATATTTTGAGTTTCTCAAATATGGAATTTATTAAATAATTTTAAAGTTTATCGAAATTAATTAAGTTTTATTTAAGTTTCTCAAATATGGAATTTATTAAATAATTTTAAAGTTTATCGAAATTAATT
>NW_019386217.1:0-15597 GCF_000671375.1 Centruroides sculpturatus | reverse complement strand
GACAACTGTATGTGGCCGGCTCACGCGTCGAAAAACCTTCCGATTTATTCGTGTACACACCAGAGGGAAAAACAAAAAATATCGTGTATCCACAAACACTCCAATAAATAAATAGAATTGAAACGACACTTTGAAATGTTTTCCCGATGAAAATGAATAATAATAATAAGTTTCAATAAAAATAATAAAATGTAAATTGAATTTTATCATAACGAGTTTGCTTGAATTTCCTTTCTTCTGAGATCGCAGCAATGCGCGACAGGTAAGCTAGTTAAAAACTAAATATTTAATATTTATCTTAATTACTAAGAAAATTAAGTTCAATTTTTTTTAATTCCACGGTGGACCACAAAGTGCAGTTACACAATTTAATATAAATAATGTTCTGATTACTTCATTTGGAAACGTTTACTGGAAAATAGCTACTTTATTAATTGGTACATGCGAGTTCAGTTATGATAAATATACATCAGACGTGGCAAAATGTAAAACTCTATTACAAAAATTTGACTTATAGAGGCGGTGAAGTCAATTTCCGTCTTCCTACGCCCTAACCATATTTGAAATTTTTTAAGAATAATAATCCTTATTGGAATATGAAGACTGTCAGTTTGATAAAATAGACGTACAATACCTTAATCAATTTTATCCAATAGTAGAATTGGCATTGTTACTTACAAGCAGGCCCGCCGTAAGCGGGCGTGCAAGGCGTGCACCGCACGCGGGCGGCACGTCCAGAGNTTACACGGGGGGCCGCGGGTATAAGAAATAGACAACTGTTTGTAGGTCCTACACTACAATAAGAAAAACCTACAATTTCAGTAAGAAAACTGGGCCTGTTTATTTTACAGTATAATTGGTTTTTCGATGGATATTTAGGTCTTAACAGAAAGAAAATTAAATACGTAGTTTTAAAAATTACTGATATAGTTTTAATATGGCCTTGGGGGGTCGCCAGAATTTTTTAACTTGTAAAGGGGTCGCGTATCCAAGAAGGTTGAAAAACACTGATATAGCAGAAAGAATCTTTTAACGTAACTGTCCGATTATCATTAGAAGAGAGTGACGCAACAATCGCCTTTCATTTGTTGCTGTAGTAACGGAAGGTCTCATATTAAATGGAGGAGGAATAGTTATAGTAATAACTTACCTACTTGGCAAGTTACAATGTATTCAATTTGAATTTAAAAAAAATGTTTTGTGTCAATGGGGAGGGATTAAGCCACCGTAGCCCTCTCCTTGTATACGCTACTAATCCGAATCATTTATACAATATTATATGGTATTTTATACGAGTTTATCCGTTAAGATTCACACTTTAAATGATCTTTCATTAAAGAGCGTGAGTAAGCAACATGCACCCAGAGAAACCCATAACCAAACGTGCCAGTGTTCAATAGTTTTATCCACTCGGCCACTGGTGGGCCATCATGTAGCTTAATTTAATAAATTTAATTATTATGTTAATTAATCTTGAAATGAATTTAATATAATTATTATATTATTAAATATTAATGTCATTAAATTGAGATTATATTATTTTTTATACAGTTTTAATTATATAATACCACGCAGAGATGATCAAAACATTTATGAGTCATAATAGAAAATTTATATCAGTCGTAAAGCGGGATCTGCTGCGTGTATATATATACAGTATATAGCTGCAATTTATTTTAAATGTGTAATATATTAAAGTATTAAAAACGAATTTTTAAAATTCGGGTGATTTTAATTAAAGTCTCTACCAAATCTGGTATAGCGAGATTTCAGAATATACAGAAGACATTTTCTTTAAAATAATTAGTACCGAAACTTACCATTATCGAACTTTTGGCGCTTTATATCTTAATTTGTGTGATTTTTTTTATTGTGGGGACACTTAAAAAGTATATTTTATCGAAGATATTTTACAAATTTGGCAGCCTTGATAGACAGGTATAACATTGCAGTAAGAAACATCAGATTGGTTCCGCTAATCATGCTGGAACCGATCTATCTGGTTCTCCTGAAGATCCACGAGGTGGGAAGTCACAGTATCTTCAACAGGTTCAAGGAATCCCGAGGGAGCAGCCACAAATCCTCATCTGAAGTCCCGGAGTGTATAAGCACTCATGAAAAATCTAAGTAATCGTAGCCATATTTGATTCTGTCAGGCCGATGTTAAGTCGCCCTGGCAATGCAGCTAGTATTCGTGTTATAATGTATGCATTGATGGAATGAGGCAACGCAACACTCGACCAATCTGCCAAATAAATATTCTCTCAGGAGGACTTTCTATGAAAAACTGGCCCCTATTTAGGCGTTAAAAGCGTGAAGAAAACCTAGAAATCAGTCTGTTGACGAAGCGCAAACCCGCAACCAGTTTTATCCTCGCAGCCAATTGTGTGCGCATAGTGAATAATGGATGATTAAAATTACTTATATGAATCCTGGCTTTTACTATTGTTATAAATTTTCCATGATGACTACACAAAATTCCGTATTTAAGCGTTACAAGTAAATAGTTTTATATAATTAAAGCTGTAATTACAAGAACATGATCTCAGTTTGTATGTGAAATACAACGGTTCGCTTTACGACGGATCATTTAACGGATTTTTTGAAGGGACTAGTGATGTTAACGCGTAGTTTGTTTTATATTTAATATTATTATTTATACATATAATTTTTCAAATAAAATTTGTTTTATAACACGTATTTTACTCATAAGCTCTTGAAGAAAGTAAAAAAGAAGACAAATATGCCAATGTCTCTAAAATTGGTTGTGGTGTCGCCGAATCAAATTATGGTCTGTCACTAAAAATAATTGGAGGAAAAAATGCATTAAAAGGCAAATGGCCTTGGCAGGTAACAAAATATTTTATGTTAATTATTTACTACATAATATTTTATCAATTATTGATTTCACACAGCTTTTTTTAATGTTTGCGTAGATGATGATGATTTAGGTAAACTTATGCTATCACGAATGGATAATATATTATTATTTCAAGTTCTCTTAAATGCTATAAGCTTAAGAAAATTGTGTACAGTAAACGATTACAGTTGGCCCTCTTATTATTTTGATAAGATCTCTTACAATATTCATTTTTAAACTTACCTCTACAAAAAAATTGTTGGTTGGAAACACAGTAGACTCCGATTATTGAAATCACTTTGGTACCTCGCCTATACTGATAACATTAAGCCAGGTAGAATATGCGCCCATTCATTCGAAGATGATAACGAAATTCTGATTACAATAAGCAAAGTCTGTTGCATAATCTCAATTACTTCATCATCATCATCATCATCATCATCATCATCCAAAGATACATTAAGCCATTCTAACTTACTGTATAAATGCTTATTACCTAAGCAAATTGTGATAAGGTGTTTATATCTTATCATAATTTGCACTTTCTTATGTGAAAATAACATATTTATAGCGATATAAACTATAAACTACAAAATTATTATTAATCTTTTAAGTCAGAAGAATAATTTTTTAAAATATTTTTATATCCAGGTAATTATTTTAGATAGATACAAAACTCCATATTGTGGAGGAACGATTCTATCTTCAGAATGGATCCTAACTGCAGCACATTGTGTAAGAAGACGTCGAAGATTAAGAATCAGAGCTGGAGAATTAGATCTAGCGAAAGAAGAGGGTAAAGAACAAGAAATAGGTGTTGCAGAAATTCATATTCATCCCGCTTATGATATCCATACTGTCAATAACGATATTGCATTATTACGCTTACTACACCCATTAATCTTTAATGAAATCATTCGACCTATATGCCTTCCTACTCAAGGTGAAGAGCTGATGTTACATTCCAGAGTTACTATTGTTGGTTGGGGGAAGAGAAGAAACACAGCAATATACGGGAGTGACCTCCTTCAGCAAGCAGAAGTACCAATTGTAGACCTAGATGAGTGCAGAAAGGTATATAAGGATTATTATATCAGTGACAACATGCTGTGTGCAGGATTCAAGAGGGGTGGAGTAGATTCTTGTGAAGGAGACAGTGGTGGACCTCTACTTTTCAAGAAGGAAGGACGATGGGAGATACATGGCGTAACAAGTTTTGGAGAAGGTTGTGGAAGAAAAGGAAAATATGGCATATATGCAAAAGTTGCAAATTTTGTCAAGTGGATAAGAAAAACTATAGTAAGGAACGGTTCTAATAACGAACGAATATCTTCTTAGTATTTGTTTATATAATATTTTGTAAATATGTTTGTCGTATCAAAAATTTCATTATAAATTTCTCATTATTGACGAATTTTGTAAATATATATCTAGTTCTTTACGAATAGAGAAGTAAAAATTTAATTAAATCATCCAATTTGTAACAAAACTGAATTAAATACAGTATATCATTTGATACACAAATCACGGTTTACATTCTTTACTTACTCCAAAGGACTCTCCTTTATTAATGAATCTGAATCTTTACCCGATATATGAATTCCTAGATATGTCGCGTACCACTTATTTCTGAGACTTCCTGAGAAATATCAAAAATTCGACTTTTCTCCGGGGATTATCAACTCAGTACATCATGAAACGCCTCTGTTCAATGTTATCGTATGACTATATAACAATATTCTGTAGGTTACTACTACACGAAATAATTTCATAATATATCATCCCCTACGGGTTAAGCCCTCATCAATGTATCTTGAGTAGTGATTATCTAGATAACTGATGCATGCATGAATAACTAAAGAAAGAAATTTGGATCAGTAATGATATAGGGCCCTATATAAATACCAAATCTAACTTTATGATATCCTTTTAGATATTTAATTTTTATATATTTTAGTATATAATAAATTAAAGAGATATTTCTTACCTCTTTCGCATAATGTTTCATGAAGGAAAAATAGAATTATTATTGTCACCTTCCACATGTCTTGATACTAAATGATTTAGATAAGCAGAGATGATACAGTCGTGAACATTGCCAGATGACAGTTTATATTTATTTCTGCGATAAAGTTCGCTACAAAAGCTATAGCATCTTAACTCGTCTTCATATGAAAAAATAAAGTTAACTGCATTAATCAAGGGATACCTGTATATACAGTTATATATGATGCTCTGTTTTGTAACTCGTGCCCCCCTTTTTTGTAGTCTGCAGGCGCCGCTGGTTGACCATGTGATGTTCGTGCGGTGTTTGCATGTTCAACAACTAAATAAGGGCCAGTTTTTATAGAAAGTCCTCCATGAAGACTATCTGCTAAGAGGGTTCTTGCCCTTGGTAGAGCGTCTTTGGATCTAACAAGAGACTATGCAACATTTATTAAATGTAGAAAATTACTTTATAACTTAAAACCAATAAAATAAATACATGAATTTTATTTCCAATAAATCGCAATGCCAAAATTGTATAGTTTAATTTAACGTATATATTTTATTACTAATAATGCCCATCCCTATTGTGACGCCATTCAACAGAAAAAATTGAAAAGTTATGAACTCATTGCGCGACCGAAGTCATAAATTAAAATATTACTTGATAATAATTTCTATATTTCAATATTAAATATAACTACAATTTTTGCATTAATTAGTTGCAAGATACATCAAATCAGCTTTTATTTTCCCGAATTTTCGTTGATCGAGACGGTACTCCATCTCTTGATGCACTATAGAAAGGCCCATTGTCGTAGATTCCATTCTCTGGATCCGGTATAACGTATAACAATGGCTGCGTATAAACTTTACACGATGTTTTTATGTATTTTACCTTTCCTAGTGAAGGGAAATCTTAACGACGATTATCAGCATTTACTCGAAGGAATCGATACCACTATAAAAATGGAATTAGAGATACTTGGTAATGAAACGATTATGAATCATTATCGGAGGTTAAAACAACATTTAACGGCAGATTATGACGTTAATGCACGCCTTGTTAAGTATAACACTAATGTCACAGTAATTAATGTGTATATGGTTCCTTTGTCTATCTTGAACTTGGTAAGATTTCTATTAAACTCGATTTAAATACGTTTTTATGTATGAAAATTAATCCATATTTAAATAACTTTACCGAAGGAAAATCCGTGCACTACAACTTTAGAACGATGAATGAAATTTTATATCAAACTCCCATTAAAAAACAATTAAAAAAGCAATTAAGCGTGAATCGTGCGTCATTCAAGGTAAATTAAAATCGCGATAAAATTATTTCGCGCGGGAAAAAAATTTTGAAAAAATTTAAAAACTTGAAAAACATTCCAAAAATTCAAAAAAACAAAAATTTTCTAGGGGATCCAAACGCCCGAGTTTTATGTAACGCTATGTAACTTGCCCGAGACATTTCGGGCTTGGGGATTAGGGCGATGGGATAGTGAGATAAAGGGTAGTCGCGTGTTGTATATCGAGTAGGGTCCGACTTAATGACGACGTTATTGACATTTACAACTTTTTATGAAACCCAACCCTGCCATCAAAATTAAGCTTTATGTCGTTTTATAACAATAATAAATGTATACAGCTTTTTAATGAAATAGCGTAACAGATATTACAAAATTTGACTTACGAACCCAATTCTGTAAGCCACATAAAAGAAGCTTCACTAACGCTCCGCTTCAAAACTTATGATTGACTACTAATGTTAAAGTAAAATTACGTCATTAAAAACTAAATATTTAATATTTATCTTAATTACTAAGAAAATTAATTTCAATTTTTTTTAATTCCACAGTGGACCACAAAGTGCAGTTACATAATTTAATATAAATAATGTTCTGATTACTTCATTTGGAAACGTTTACTGGAAAATAGCTACTTTATTAATAATTGGTACATGCGAGTTTAGTTATGATAAGTAAGAAAATCATTTAGATAATTATCATATATGCAATAACAATTGTTGTATTTTTTCTAATTCTATTCTCTGTTCTCTTGCTATTCCTTTAAGATGAACAATATTTAAACTTGCCTATATTATTACCTAACTATGCCAGTAAGAATTTCTTGGTACACATTCACCACACTAGTTTCGTTATGTAGAAGCTACAGACGCCATCTATCGACGATTAGAAAAAAAATCGCACAATCGAGTTTGTAAAATAACAATTAGTACGAATCACACGCTTTTTATCGAATAAATGGACGGTATTTACGATTCAAATTTGTTTAATTCCAAACAGATTCATTGTAAAAAGAATAATTTGTTGTATTTCAAACGACAACATAACGACACCCGTAACACCAAAGTCACCAAAAAGGGGACACGAAAATTTCGGTATCGAATGTTATCGCTTCCTGGCCCCAGGCTAAGATCGAATTTTAGTTTCCGTTCTAATCAGCTTAATATCTGATTCGCTTCTACCAGAAGCTTCGATATTAAATTGATTTTTGGAAATTGGCGAAAGGTTGGAGCTTGCTCCTCCTTTGTCGCGGGTTGGCTCGGATTTGCACTGTTTCCGAGAATAGCCCACACCCCAATGGGGTAATGACTCAATAAAGATTAGAAATATGTTTGATATGGCCGAAGCCTGAAAATAGGCTTCGGAGATATTAATCGTCTACTTTTTACCATCTTCCTGGCCGGGCGATTTCATACTAGAACGGATTGGAACGACATCCAATTGTGTTGTCATGAAACGGTACTATTACTGTTGTCACGCCAACACCATTCAGACAGATTTAAAAAGTTAAATATTTGCGAAAACGTGCAAAAAATAAAATATAAAATACACCGTTCAGAAGAATTGGTAAAGGAAGTAAGATAATATCCGGAAATTGTAATCTGCTCGATTAATATTAATCGTCAAAGATATTTTTTAAAAATAAGAGAAACTTACAGTTAATGGCTGGCGTTTCAATCCTAACACTCATTCTGATTGGTCAAACGAATCGGTCACTGATATAAGCTGACAAAGCGAATGCTGTTACGGCTAGTCCCTCCGATTATGATATGAAATCGCCCTAATCACTCTATGCATACTTCTGTCGAATAGATGCATAGAGGTCGATAGATTTNCCCATCATACTTATAGCATAAGAAATGTCTTCGCATGGAGAAAAAAATCCGACCGGCGCGTAATTACTATATTTTTATTTATATTATAGCGTTAACAGCGCCTCTATTGGCATTTATCAGAATTAAGATGCCATGCGAATCGTCTGTCGCCAGGTAGAACCATCCGGCGGCGCCCGAAAGCCAAGTACCCATAGTCGTGCTCATGACAGAAGTTGACAGGACTGGAGAAATAGGGAATCCCCACAGAGCTTCCTTCTCAATTTGCACTTGTTCGCATTCGAACAGCTCTATCGCATATCAAATTGCAATTATTTTGTTAATAATTCTTCTCACATGGGTTTAAGTATAATTAATGATATTTTAACTTGGTTAGGATTAAATCTGAAGCTTAAAGACGTTTCGAGTAGTGGAACAGACATTGAGGGTATTGATTTGTTTAATGAAATCAATACTTTAAAGTCGCATTTTCCAGAAAACCAGTCTGATGATCCACAAACCCTCTTACAATATCTTTTTACTAATGACTTAATTTCAACATTTTTCCAAACACAGCAATAGCACTAAGAATATTACTTACATTGCTGATTTCAGTTCCATTTGATGAAAGGTCCTTTTCAATGTTAAAAATTATATAAAAAGCTATTTAAGATCAACAATGCACCAGCAAAGACTAAGTAATTTAGCTATAGTTTCAATTGAACACGAAATCTTAGACAGCTTGGATACAAGAAAACTGATAGCAGATTTCGCAAACATAAAGGCAAGAAGAGTTCTGTAGATAAACATTTATATGGTTTTACAGTTAAGTAAACAAAAATAACTTAGTAATAATAAATGGTTTTTCTTTGTAAAGTATTTCTTTTCTTTTTTCACACCCTTATGAGACAACACTAAAGAACCTTTCTGGCACACTCAGCGTAGGTAGTCGTAGTTAGACAGGGGGCGGCATAATCGGTATTGCACACGGACGTTCAAACAACTAGCGGCGCCCCTGCTTACAAGACAACAACCAATTGCACAATATCAGTTACAATGAATAATTTCTGTTATTCTTGTATTGTTGACTCTGTGTATGTTTTGGATTCCGGCAGACATCAGACAGAAATTAACATTAGGATGTGTGATATTGATAATATTAACCGTTAGCCTTGTTACTATCACATCAACTGTTAAATTATCTGAAGTTGCTGAACTCATAGGTAAAAAAATCATTTAGATAATTATCATATATGCAATGACAATTGTTGTATTTCTTACAATTCTATTCTCTGTTATCTTGCTATTCCTTTAAGATAAATAATATTTAAACTTGCCTATAATATTATTACCTAACTATGCCAGTAAGTAATGCAACAGGAAAGAAATTTTTCTCTGTTTTAAAACGAGTTAAAAATGATTTAAGAAATTCGATAAGACAGGAAAAGCTGTGGTCTTTTGCAGTCCTTCCTATAGAAAAACATATTCTCGAACACTTAAATTAAAAAGATGTTGATCAATTATTTTCATATTTACATGAATTGTAAAGTCCCAAGTTTTAATTAACTTATTCAAACAACAATGACCATACAAATAATTCTGGGTCAGTGTAAATCCTTTTGTAAAATTCCAACTAAAGACAGATGGTTAACAGCATGTAGATACAAAAGGGCCCGCTAGAAACTTAATCCGGCACGGCTTGTAGAGTCTCTCTTGTCTGGATATCTATGGCAATACGGTAGGACATGAAAGTATACAGGCATAGTACGCTTTCCTATAACATATTTGTCCACAGATGTAACTATCGTTTTGAATCGTCTAGTAAATAATATTCTTAGTTCTGCTGCTGCTGTCCCATTTGGCTACATAAATACTCGATGCACAAATCCGGGTAAGGATGTTTGGCAACGTGCCAGAGACATTCCTTAGAAACACTATCCATGCATGTGCAGCCCGAAGCATTATGTTGCTGGCAAAAGGCTTTACTGAATACGGTCGTGGAAGGCAAAACATGATTTCCTGAATGTATCGCTGCTGCACGCACCGTCAATTTCTGTTACACAACTATGGGAAATCCTCTCACGAAATGGCTTCCAGACTAACTCCAGCAACGAGAGAGTTTGCATCTCAACAGTAAAGGCGGGATTGAAGTTATTTGAATAAGTTAACACAAGAAACAACGTGTTAATACTAAAAGAATTTTAAAAATCTAGAGAAATGCTTTCTAACTCAGATGATGACAGAAGTTTAGAAAAGTGTCAAAAAGCCACCCCAATGGCAGTAAAATAAACAATTGCGTTTATTCTGTAATTTTCCGGCTTGTCTCTATCTCTCAGGCTAAGATATATTAATTTACAGTATTAGATTACAGTATTATGTTAAAAAACTGTATGAAAAATATAAATATTTCTTAGGTAATCTGAACCTAGTGAATCTGATAGGAAAACAAAGTAACAGATGTAACAAAAGTATTTATTTAATTAACAAAGGAAGTACTATTGATACAATTAAGAATAATCCTTTGGATGTGGTCGGAGTCGTTTACAAACTACAATGCACATGCACAGATAAGAAGGTCGGCGAAACAGGAAGAAAACTCGGAATAAGATTGCAAGAAGCACACTAAGGCTGTTATCTCCAGATTGAACCAGGGGGAGAAGAAGATTGCAAGAGCACGAGGCGGCAATACGACTGAAAAGAATAGAATCTCCCTGGTATCAACATTGTAGTAATAAAACTTGTACTATTAACTGTAATAATATAAAAAAATATTGTATAAAACAGAAAATGCAATTATAAGACGCATTGTGGAACACTATTGTATTAAAAATTATGCAAATACCATTAATTTGAACACGGAAGTCAGTATGGATGCATGCTGGGATAGGTTAATAGAATATAAGAGCACAGATAATGTTAAACGAAATAACGCCCCCACCAGTGTTCGAGTGGTCTCCGTTGCCGCTCATAGCGGTGACCAGACCCTAAACACTGGGAAGTTCGGTCGTGGGTTCGCGCCGCGATCGGACAGGCTGGCTGCTTGGAGTTTTCCGGGTTTTCTCCTTGCCTATAACGACTGAATAGGAGGCCAGTTCCCCATAAAAGTCCTCCCGGAAGGCATTAATTTCCCGCGCGTACGTATAGGCTGTTCGATACAGCCGGCAAATCGGTCGTATAGCGATCATACACACACATGTCTATTCGGAGAAAGAGCCTACATTGAGCTAAAATCTCCATATTAAGACCACCGAAGAAGAAGAAAAAAGTAAACGAAATAACCACTGATGAGGCTGTAAAGTGAAATGCATATGGTGTAATAAAGTAAGAGGTGATTGTTAACTTCAATTCTTTCCACTTGTGTGTTTTGAGTTTCTTCGAAGTCGGAAAAATTGAGTAATTTTAACTCGCTAGTTTAAGAGAGTACTTTAGGTATTTTTTGGCCTTTTTAATTTAAAAAAATTTTTAATAACCGATACCATTGCTTTTATTTGTTTTATATACAGTATTACAATTTCTTGGTACACATTCACCACACTAGTTTCGTTATGTAGAAGCTACAGACGCCATCTATCGACGATTAGAAAAAAAATCGCACAATCGAGTTTGTAAAATAACAATTAGTACGAATCACACGCTTTTTATCGAATAAATGGACGGTATTTACGATTCTAATTTGTTTAATTCCAAACAGATTTATTGTAAAAAGAATAATTTGTTGTATTTCAAACGACAACATAACGACACCCGTAACACCAAAGTCACCAAAAAGGGGACACGAAAATTTCGGTATCGAATGTTATCGCTTCCTGGCCCCAGGCTAAGATCGAATTTTAGTTTCCGTTCTAATCAGCTTAATATCTGATTCGCTTCTACCAGAAGCTTCGATATTAAATTGATTTTTGGAAATTGGCGAAAGGTTGGAGCTTGCTCCTCCTTTGTCGCGGGTTGGCTCGGATTTGCACTGTTTCCGAGAATAGCCCACACCCCAATGGGGTAATGACTCAATAAAGATTAGAAATATGTTTGATATGGCCGAAGCCTGAAAATAGGCTTCGGAGATATTAATCGTCTACTTTTTACCATCTTCCTGGCCGGGCGATTTCATACTAGAACGGATTGGAACGACATCCAATTGTGTTGTCATGAAACGGTACTATTACTGTTGTCACGCCAACACCATTCAGACAGATTTAAAAAGTTAAATATTTGCGAAAACGTGCAAAAAATAAAATATAAAATACACCGTTCAGAAGAATTGGTAAAGGAAGTAAGATAATATCCGGAAATTGTAATCTGCTCGATTAATATTAATCGTCAAAGATATTTTTTAAAAATAAGAGAAACTTACAGTTAATGGCTGGCGTTTCAATCCTAACACTCATTCTGATTGGTCAAACGAATCGGTCACTGATATAAGCTGACAAAGCGAATGCTGTTACGGCTAGTCCCTCCGATTATGATATGAAATCGCCCTAATCACTCTATGCATACTTCTGTCGAATAGATGCATAGAGGTCGATAGATTTCGGAAACTTTAGTTTTAATTTACTAATTGTAGCTGTATTATTCGTTCAGTGAATTGTTGTTTCTTTAATCCGAAATAATTCCTTTGGTAGACTATCTTACAGCAAGTCAGGTTAAGAAACTCCTTTATTGTATTTTCACATATGCATTTCGGGCTAGTTTTATTTTTCTAGTCCCTCTTCAGTGCTACAGGAAGTAGAGGAGAAGGTGGTATTATGGAACACTGCGGGTATTATGGAACCACCCCATTTCGAACTGATAATAAAGGCGAACTGTAGCGGAATGTGGCTGAACTGAACTAGGCAAACATCCATAGCAAGGGGAAAACCCGTTTTATTTCAGTTTAAAAGTTGTCTGTATTTAATCAGCAAATTTGTTTTTTTCAAAATTCGCAAGTTTTATTCAAAATTCGCAAGTTAATTAAATTCACTTAGCATTGAGCTAAGTGAATTTAATTATTTTTAAAATATAAATCGTGTAGTTGTAGGTTCAGTGGTGCACGTATTCCGTTCCAGAGACTTAAGGGTACATATTAATCTATGTGATTTTCACGTTTTTAAAGTTTGGTGCCGACAGGAATTAAGTTAACCCAAGATGGAGATGCGTGAAATATGGACCCCATTGGTGCTTTTAATATGGAACCCAACTCCCCTGGTGTTCAGTATTACCAACAAATTCAAACCACAAAATAATGTTTTTACGTTTTATTTTATTTATAAAAACATTTTTTTAATTTAAATACTATCTTAACAAGAAATGAAATGTAAGATAACAATCGGTTACAGTAAAGGAAAAGGTATCCAGCTAAAAAAGGCCTTAAACTTAATATAAACGAATAGACAGACATATCTAGATGTAATTTGACACGCTGAATCGATTGGTATTAAAAAAATTATTTACGATCAACCGTTTAAAAGNGTCACGCTCGACAGTTCCCCACCAGTCAGGGAAAATTTCCCTGCGTCAGTTGTCCCTACGCTCTTGTCGTGTGTACGCGTGTTCGCTGGCTAACGACACCATTTTAGCATTTTTAATGTCGCTTTCTCTCGTAGATGGAATGTATTATGGTGAATTAAAGTAACTCGTTTTGTTAATATCGATGAGTGCCTGCGTATTTCTTAATAAAGTTGTTCTTAAACGAAGCAAATAGCCGGAAATAAAAAATCGTTCGTAACTTTTAAACGGTTGATCGTAAATAATTTTTTTAATACCAATCGATTCAGCGTGTCAAATTACATCTAGATATGTCTGTCTATTCGTTTATATTAAGTTTAAGGCCTTTTTTAGCTGGATACCTTTTCCTTTACTGTAACCGATTGTTATCTTACATTTCATTTCTTGTTAAGATAGTATTTAAATTAAAAAAATGTTTTTATAAATAAAATAAAACGTAAAAACATTATTTTGTGGTTTGAATTTGTTGGTAATACTGAACACCAGGGGAGTTGGGTTCCATATTAAAAGCACCAATGGGGTCCATATTTCACGCATCTCCATCTTGGGTTAACTTAATTCCTGTCGGCACCAAACTTTAAAAACGTGAAAATCACATAGATTAATATGTACCCTTAAGTCTCTGGAACGGAATACGTGCACCACTGAACCTACAACTACACGATTTATATTTTAAAAATAATTAAATTCACTTAGCTCAATGCTAAGTGAATTTAATTAACTTGCGAATTTTGAATAAAACTTGCGAATTTTGAAAAAAACAAATTTGCTGATTAAATACAGACAACTTTTAAACTGAAATAAAACGGGTTTTCCCCTTGCTATGGATGTTTGCCTAGTTCAGTTCAGCCACATTCCGCTACAGTTCGCCTTTATTATCAGTTCGAAATGGGGTGGTTCCATAATACCCGCAGTGTTCCATAATACCACCTTCTCCTCTACTTCCTGTAGCACTGAAGAGGGACTAGAAAAATAAAACTAGCCCGAAATGCATATGTGAAAATACAATAAAGCAGTTTCTTAACCTGACTTGCTGTAAGATAGTCTACCAAAGGAATTATTTCGGATTAAAGAAACAACAATTCACTGAACGAATAATACAGCTACAATTAGTAAATTAAAACTAAAGTTTCCGAAATCTATCGACCTCTATGCATCTATTCGACAGAAGTATGCATAGAGTGATTAGGGCGATTTCATATCATAATCGGAGGGACTAGCCGTAACAGCATTCGCTTTGTCAGCTTATATCAGTGACCGATTCGTTTGACCAATCAGAATGAGTGTTAGGATTGAAACGCCAGCCATTAACTGTAAGTTTCTCTTATTTTTAAAAAATATCTTTGACGATTAATATTAATCGAGCAGATTACAATTTCCGGATATTATCTTACTTCCTTTACCAATTCTTCTGAACGGTGTATTTTATATTTTATTTTTTGCACGTTTTCGCAAATATTTAACTTTTTAAATCTGTCTGAATGGTGTTGGCGTGACAACAGTAATAGTACCGTTTCATGACAACACAATTGGATGTCGTTCCAATCCGTTCTAGTATGAAATCGCCCGGCCAGGAAGATGGTAAAAAGTAGACGATTAATATCTCCGAAGCCTATTTTCAGGCTTCGGCCATATCAAACATATTTCTAATCTTTATTGAGTCATTACCCCATTGGGGTGTGGGCTATTCTCGGAAACAGTGCAAATCCGAGCCAACCCGCGACAAAGGAGGAGCAAGCTCCAACCTTTCGCCAATTTCCAAAAATCAATTTAATATCGAAGCTTCTGGTAGAAGCGAATCAGATATTAAGCTGATTAGAACGGAAACTAAAATTCGATCTTAGCCTGGGGCCAGGAAGCGATAACATTCGATACCGAAATTTTCGTGTCCCCTTTTTGGTGTCTTTGGTGTTACGGGTGTCGTTATGTTGTCGTTTGAAATACAACAAATTATTCTTTTTACAATGAATCTGTTTGGAATTAAACAAATTTGAATCGTAAATACCGTCCATTTATTCGATAAAAAGCGTGTGATTCGTACTAATTGTTATTTTACAAACTCGATTGTGCGATTTTTTTTCTAATCGTCGATAGATGGCGTCTGTAGCTTCTACATAACGAAACTAGTGTGGTGAATGTGTACCAAGAAATT
>NW_019386216.1:25837-73550 GCF_000671375.1 Centruroides sculpturatus | reverse complement strand
TAACGTTTTTTATTGATAAGTCTGATAGAATACAAGAGCTTGGGTGAATGAAAAAATAAATGTCTGAAATGGCATATTAAATATGTGTTAATCATTTGTTATATGATCTTTAAACGTTAATTTTAGCGCATTATTATAGTACGTAAAGTTTAAATTAACTATATTTAATCGAAAAATATTCGCTTACCTTTATAACAGTATATTTAGTAATAGGAAAATAACCGAAGAAACTGTACGCTAATTGCGATGGAGCACAAGTTTTAAGTAGATTATACCCCTGAGAAAATTAATATAAAAATAAAATTAATATATATTTTAAATTAGTTTAATATAGATTAACACAGGTAAACTTACTTTAATACCATCACCATAATCATCTACTTTAACTACACACTTATAAATAGTATTATAAATGTTTTTGGCCTGTTCAAAAATTCTATATTTAATTATTTTATAAACATTCATAGAAAAGTTCTAAGTTAAAGAAAAAAAAAATACTTACAGAAGTAGCAACTATTGAAAAGCCGAATAGATAACAGAAAAATAGTAGAATACATAATAATAAACATCCTACAATAAAATATTTGTTTCGAGTGCTTAATTCTTCATATAAAAAGCATTCACCAAAAGTAAACTGAAGAGAAAGTATTAACATAATAACTGCCATTGATAAATCATTGATGAATACATTAGAATATTTTAACGTATCTTTCGAAATTCGTAAACAATTTTCTATAACATTTACGAATAAAATAGAATTTTGGCATTCCAATTCTCTTTTAAGATAGCGAAACTGAAGAATTTGCATTATACAAAGAGATGCTATGAAAAATGCATAAGCAAGAAAACTCATTATCATATATACTAATGAGATTAAATTTGTAAATGAACAAAACCATAATCTTACACTCCATTTATAATTATTAGCTATTAAAAGATCTAAACCATTTTGAAAACTTACTAATATACAAATGATGAAACATACGAATATCCATGAATAACCGAGTCTATTTTGTATCTGAAATATTGTTTGACTTAAAGGCCTGAAAATAGGTTCCTTAAAAACGTTATTCCACGAATAAATGCTATTTTTAATAAGTTTTTTATATCGTTTCGTATGCCACATAGTAATGAAAAGCAAATCGAATATCATCAATATCATCATCAAGATTCTACAATGAATCGCATACTTTTTAAATACACTGGAAGCATCACATAGATTGATAGCTACATAGTCGTCATTAGTATAAGTGATGATGCAGTAAGTTAAAACTTTCAATAGAAAAAGAAGACGTAAAAAATATATATAGATATATCTGTACGTTTGTCGCTCATTTATCGTTGTTATCATTAAATCTGCACCTAAAATTTTCAATATAAAAATAATGGGGAAAAAATATTCTTCTTCTTCTTCTTCAAATGAACTAGTTTTCTTTATCATGATGTAATTTTCTGACAAAAATGATTTCTGCAGTTTCATCGACATACATTTTATAACTAAATTCAGCAACAAACACGCAATATTGATTAGCTATAATTATTGCGTCGAACTCTAATGCACGAGTTTCAACTAAAATGAACGAAAAAATCCATAGACATTAGTAGAAGTCACGCTTTTACACTATTAATGCATTTAATTTAAAAAAATTGCATATATAATTACGTAACTATGTTCACGTAATCTTTATTTATTTGAACATTTCTGTTATAGAAAAAGAAATATAAATCTATCGTGTTTAAATTAAACTTTTATTTAAAAAAAAAATTTAAAAATTTCAATAATTACCATACAAAAAAAAAAATTGTAAATATTTCAGCGCAGTAAGTTATTATTCTAATATGAACTAACCACTTATAATTCACGTAGTTCAAAAGAATTAATACGTCACTCCCTATTCTTCAGCGTTGCTGAGCGATTCCATTGCAGATCAAGTCCCCAATAAAGATTCTAATTACAGATGACCATAATTTGCTAGTTTCTTGCATTAACTATTCAATCATAAAACAGTAAGATCGAATATTCAGTATATTCAATACCTTTATTATCCTATTTCGTTCTTCCTCTAACTCTTTGTTGTCCATAGAGCTTATGTTTTTCCAACCGCGTAACGTAACTTCCTCGATTGGCGAGGGATGCCCTTATGTTTAGGAATTATTTCATATTTATTGAACTGCGAAACTTGTATATTATTGTGACATAGTCATAATTCCGAGCTGCAATTTTAAATCATATTTAAATTTAATAAATATACATTTGTTAATGTATATTATTAATTAAGTATAAATTTTGCTCGAGTGGATTCTAAATTTTATTATACGGAATTAATAATCGTTGTAAAAAATGCAATGTTATACATAATACATTATGTGTTAGCAATCGATTTTTATACTCTTTCTGTCTTGCAACACTAACAGTTCTATTAATCATGCATATCGCGGATATGTTACCGCTAAAGCTCGAAAGTCGTTACATACATATGGTTTAAAATATTAATACAATTAGGAAATTATTATATGGAATTTCGGGACTTTGATTATCTATCTGAACCCAGGGGACCGAGACGACTTCAACGATATCCTACTTTTGGACCGGAGACGAAAAATAATAAAGTTATCATACTTTTTCTGGTGATCGCATGATATACAGTGGTACCTCAGGATACGAAATTAATTCGTTCCGAAACTGAGATCGTATCATGAAAATTGCGTTTTGTAGTTGTAAAGGTATAAATAACCATAATAGAATAATAATTGATTTAAAAAATGTAGTTTTATTTGCACTTTACCTTTGAGGATAGACGACGGTGAAGGTGTAAACTGGGGGCGGAAGAGAGGGAGAAGGGAAATGATACTAAAAACTTAACTTACATAACATAATGTAACAATAACTTAAAAATAACTTATAAAACAATACTGATTTTTTATCTTTTTCTTTCTTTTTTAATTTTTATTAACTGCTTTTTGCTTTCTTTCTTTCAATAGAGGTCGCTTGGTAAAATATCTATCCATAGAGGTTTGACTTTACCTACTTTTTAAAATGTTTCTAAAATGACTTAGGCAAATGTCATTACTCCGAGCAGCAATACGGCCAGTGTGAACATTTTTGGAATGTTTCTTTTCAATAAAATTAGTCACTTTCTGATAATACCTCGAGATTTCCTTTATCGAGCGAGATCCTTCCACGACGAAGCAAACATGCGGACTGAGACCGATGAACAGAAGTGAATAAAAAAATGGCGCTGCGAACTAATGTAACGTCGTATGGTGAGTTTTTGTTCGTATCGTGGAGCAAAAATATGTTCGAATTTCGTGTCGTATCCTGAAATTTCGTATGCTGGGGCGTTCGTATCCTGAGGTATCACTGTAATTGTACAGTTGATGTTACCTATGGTGAGTAAAATGGCGGCTCGTCTCTGATTCCAGCAAACACAAGAAAGGAAACAGTGGGGACGCATATTCTAACCTAACCTAACCTAACCTATTATAATAAATTACCATAATTATTACCAACCAAATTATTAGAATAGTTTAGGTTAGGTTTGAACGTTTCCTTTCTTCTCTTTGCTGAAATCAGAGACGAGCCGCCATTTTACTCACCATAGGTAACATTATCCAATTGTGCTTACTTATTAGTGCAGTCTAAAGATTAATGACACTTTGCATAGCAATTTGTTTTTGCGACAAGCACACCTATTTGTGGTACGTTTATTTCTGGCAAAGATCTTATTTTCACTTTACCGAGTGCCTAGTAGGTAATTTGTGGATTACCTAGATACTCTGCACATTATCTAGGTAATTTGAGAAATGGAACAATTTTCACAACTTTAACGGATCACGCTAGTTAATCTGCAAATTAGCTAGGTAATGTACACATTAACGACTTTCGAGCTTTAGCGGTAACAGATACATCTAATTTCAATGGCAATAAATAAAACAGAAAGAATCAAGATAAAACAAATTTTGAACTGAAATATAAAACCAAAAATAGAAATAAAATGCCAATAACGAAAATTGTTCGAAAAGTAAATATATTAGTGTCATATAATGCTATTTTTATTATCGTAATCTGATACTTATCGTTGTAATTTTTTCTCCAAGCTTCAATTATTTATATAAAATAAATAACACTAGCTTGTTGTTATATAATTGGTATAAAAAGAATTAATAAAATTATATATACAAAAGCAAGCGTTTATTCTTTATCAGATTATAGTTTCTTTTTCAATAAACAATGTTATACTGGGAGCGCTCCCGGACTTACGGTAGAAGAATGTATTGATCTCAATGGAGATTCATCTCATAAATCCCATGTAAATAAAAGGTTGCTACTGTGCTTCCATCTGTAGACAAATAAATAAATTCGCTTAAAGGTTTAATTTATAGAATGTTCCTATATTCATTCTAAACCATGTATTTTAAGTTGATAACTTTTAAAAATTATTTTATATAATTATATGAATAGATTATAAGCTTTTGCTTTATTTGTATTTAAACATTCAAACAACATAAAACTGAATTAGTATTGATAGAATTAAATATTTAAAGCATGTTTGCCCGTGGGCCGGACACTTCGTTCCGCTCGTGTGTAGACTTTCCATTGCGAACTTTGAACTTGTATATCTCTGGTCACAGGTCGAATTTAAAAATGCTGTTTACGTCATGACATAGGACTACACCGAGATGGGCTCTATTCGTATGCAAAAATGATTTAAATCGGTTAAGCGGTTTCGGAGGAATTACAATTTATGGCGATTTTGTGAGAAATGTATTACGTAATTTATGGGACAAAAAATAAAATAAAATATTACTTTTTATAACATTAGTCAAGATATTTGTTGTGTCTTTATTCAGGAAATGCATAATTTTTGGATTTATTCTGTTATATAAATATTAATATAACTTCATCGCTAATTAAATATTTCATTTATTCAATAATCTGAGGTGGATGTACAGTAGACCCACCTATAACGCGGGTTCATATAATGCGGATTGGTATATCACGGCGAAAAAATTGCGACCGTATTCGTATAAAGACGCTAAAAGAGACTCGTAAAATCCGGTAAAACATCGTCGACTCGTGTCGCGACAGGATTGGTCGAATCTGGACCAATAGTGGACGAGCAGCCGAATTACTTACATGCTACGGAGAGTTTAGGGGGTAAGTTGAGTTTACTATCGTCTGCACAGTATATAGGCCTAAATTAGATACTGTAAGTCTAATACAGTACTGTAATTTTATACATTTCTTCTGAAAAAACATTTCTTATTCAATGGTCATAAAAATTATTTTTATTAAAGATGTCTCCAAAGTTCAACGAATTTTTCGCAGAAAAATAACTTATCAGAAATCGCGGCCGCCGTTTGGTGCGCTGCTCCGCGACGAAAACAAGCCTAAGGAATGGCGTGGTCGAACGGTGCACACTCGGTAAGTAATTCTATAATTTTTTGTTTATAGCATAGTTTATACGGATTATTCCCAAAAAATTATACGTGTTTTGGAAATGTTGAGACGAATTAGTCTAGAATCGATTAATTTTATGGAAGAAAACCTTTCAAACAGCCGTAGTCCGTAAACTGCACACGTGCAAGGCTGTGATTGGCTCATGTATTTAAGGACTCGTACAACGCGAAATTCTTATAAAGCGGAACGTATCTACCGCGTTATAGGGGGTCAACTGTATATGCTAAAACATACTGTAATAAATGTTGAATGTTTCTGGTGAGTCTTTCGGGTGAGATGAAATCATAAGAAACCATTAAGTAGAACCTCGAAAACTCGTCCCTCGATAACTTAGCACTCCGGATAACTGGTCCACACCTTGGCAGGGCGAAAAAATCCTTAGTTAATTAATTTTCATTATAGACAGCTTTATAAAAGTATAAAAGCTCTCATAAAGTATTTTTCTGAGGTCTGTCTTATCAGGTAAATTACTGTACACAGTGTATTCATTAATTTTCATTTTCATGTAGTGGCTCTATGCCTTCATAAAGGACGTACTTTTCCTTTGTTTAAGGGTATTTGGGCAGTTTATTCTCTGTTATATTCTGTACAAGTAAATACTGTACAAGTACAGTACAGNCAGAATACAATTGTATATAATAACAATTTACTAACTCTAGCCCCAGTGAAAATATTAAAAAGTTACTAATAAAACAAAATAACATTATATACAGAATATCCTTCAGCTGCCAACCGAATTACCAATACATAGGTGAAACTTGAAAAACCCAAAAAAATCAAACTAAAAGAGCATTCACGTGCTATTAAATTTAATTACACTAATTCTGCTGTAGCCATACATTGCAATAGTAAAAATTGCGAGATTTCACTCAATAATCTAAAAATCTAAAAATACTCAGGCTAGAAAAAAATATTATAAAAAGGAAATTATTTGGACATTTGGAAATTACTAAATAAAAACTTTTAAAATTAACTTAAACGACGGTCTAACTATAAGTCACACCTAGAAATCACTCCTTCTTAACAGGTAGTATCTATCCACAAGTGATTCCATCCCACCCCACCTACTCCAGATGACCCCCATCTGGTGAAGCTATTCTGCCTCAAGGATGATCCGAACTCTGCCCCCCTCTACCTTATATAACGTTAAATACTTACTCTTTTGGTATTTTAAACACCACCCACCTCGTATTTTCTACCCATAACAATCTATACCATTTTATTTCCTCCAATAAAACAACTGTTCCTTGTATAATATGTTACTGAAAAAACCAATAGCTTTTAATTTTTTAAAAAGCTATTGCTGTTTACAGTATAGCAGTGGTTCTCAACCGGGGGGGTACATGTACCCCTAGAGGTACGAGCGTAAATCGAAGAGGTACTGTACTTGAGAAACAACTAATGGGCTAATGGGGTACATCAACGAAAAAGGTTGAGAATCACTGCAATATAGAAACCTCTATATCTCGAAAGCTTCTATCTCGAATTTTTTTTCCTCGTTCCCATGAGATTCGCGATAGATATACAGATAGATTCAACTGTATTATATAAAATTGAGGTTATTTTTGTTTTTCATTTACCATAAATGTTTTGAGAAAGTTCGGTGGTATTTTTTTCTTATTCACTTTTGCTATCTTTTGAACAATGACTTCTGCTTCATCAATTCGATTCTGTGCAACAAGCCATCTCGGTGATTCAGGAACAAAACTAAAAGAAGATTCAGTTAGTATTTTATAGTAAATAAGATAGAAATATTCACAAAATATATAAAAAATAGCAGGAAAGTCCAAATGAACAACCTAATTTAAAGTACGTATATGCCACACATCTAATTTATACTGGAAATAATATAACTTATATGCATACAGAGGAATAACTGAAGATGAGAATAGAAAGAAAAAAAAGCATAATTTTCGGAAATATAATTAATTAAATATCTATTGATCCTCATTGTGTGATTCTTATCTTTGATGATTACTTTTATTTCATTTGGCCTTTTCTATTATTTAATTATTGTAAAAACCTTTATGTTGTTTCCTAAAATAAAGTAAAATAAAAATAATTTCTACTTACTACCATATAACCAAGAAAATTACTAGAGGAACAGAAGTTATTAAGGATAATATAAACCAGTTTCTTGAGAGATACGCTAAAAGGCACATGAGTGCGATGACAAATGGAAACGTTGAGCATATACACATTCCAGATGTTGATCGTTTCTGTGGTTTAACCAGTTCCATAGCTAAAAATACAAAAAAAAAATGTTTCTAATGAATATAATTTCCGACAGATATTTTAATTACATTTAAAAATCAAAATACTAATTATTATACATATAGTAGGCCTATATTATATAGAGTATTCATCATAATTTTCATATACACATGATAGAACAGATATCAAGAGTTTATATTTGACTGAATCAGGATGAATTAGTTTATGTTATGTGCTTTTTAGATAAACAGTTATTCAAGGTTAGACTTTGTTAATATTCGTTTAGGCAATATCAGAATAAAAAAATTAGTGTCATTATTTAAACCACTATTTTGTAAACAGAATTTTAAAAACCAAGTGAATTACATAACCAGAGAGTAATAGTTATTGCTGTGTTATATATACAATGTTTATCTGGATTAATAGAAAAAATATTATATATATATACGCTATATGATATAATGGAAAGCTTCTTCTAAGGACAACTTGATTGAGAAACATTTATCATGATTATCACCTTCTGTAAACGTGTGACTAAAATCATATACGTATACTTACCCAAAACAAAAGGAATCTGGAAAATCACAATGCTAGTTGTGCCAATTATGGTTCTATATACAATAAATGCGATATAATTAGGTGGAAAACATGATAGAATACCTATGATGATGTATACAGACAGCAGGACATAAAAAGTTGGCTTTCTTCCATATCTATTCAAAAACGACATTTTATCCTTATGACATAAACGAAAGTAGATTTAATTTTTACTTACACATTTGCCAAATTGCCAAAAACGATACTGCCGATAATGGTACCGAAGAAAAAACTAGATTTTGCTATGGCTTGAAGCCATCTATCATCGCATACTACGTCCATCTGTAGGCAGATAAATAACAATAAAAACGGTATCCTATAAACTACGTATATCATAATTGAATGGTACCTAACTGAAATGGATGATTAAAATAATTTATTTATTATTATTTGTGTTAATAATGTAAATAAATGTAAATTCTTAACTATTCACACTATTGATAAAATAAAAATTGATGAGAATGAAAAGTTTATTAGAAAAGTAATTTCTATGCAGAAATTCAATAATTTTATTTAAAAGCGACATAAACTAATGTAATTTCTGATAAAGAGCACCATTCAATAAGGAAAATCATGATGTAAAAAATTCATGTGAAAAATCTTATTTAAATTAATATGCAATCTCCATATCTTGATACTGAACTTACGAGTTTATCTTTGATTTTAATTTTATTTTAATTAGAAATATTATATAGACAGTAGGATGAGCTTTCATTTTCACAAAATATATAATTAAATAAAAAAATTTTTTGTGTTTTTTTTTTAAATATGTAATATTTAACAGAGCTTTCGGTCGAACTGAGAGAAAAAATAGTAATTTTTCAAGATTATTAGCGGGACAACTGTTATTTTCTCTGGTACTTCGATCAAAAATCGATGTTAGTATATTTTATAGAAAAGTTTTAGTTTATATAAAATATCTCTGAAAGCCGTATATATTATATTCGATATGTTTTTATACACAGGGAAATTCTGAAACAATGGGACAAACTTCGCGGGATGATTCCTCACTGGAAAATAAAGAAAAAAGGTGTATAAAAATATTTCCCGAAATGAGAGATTTTCGAGAAATTAAACTTTTATGACAGTATTAGGTGCAAGACATTTTATTGCATACGCTTTTACTAACTCTTTCGATTACATAGCTTCTTCGATTAGAAGTGTTTAAAATACCCTCCACGTTTGGATCTATCAGAGCATGAATTACTGCACCTTTTTAAAGGTACAAGGCTCCCAGCGAATAGTGGTTTAGGCGTCGGCAATATGTTGCAACAGCGTGTCTGCATTGCCAATGTGAGTAGCATACTGTAGTACCGCTTTTCTCAACCGGTCCATCATGGTGTGGGAATTTTAGGGGTCCGCGACAGGAGAAACGTTAAGAACCACTGCTCTATTCTCTTTGGTCCCACAGATTTAAAAAAAAAAAACAAAAGGGATTTAGATTAGGAGAGCATGGAGGCCGTACCACCAAACAACTCTATCTATCCATCTGTGCAGATGGGTATAGTTTAGTACAGCATGTGCGTATGCTCACATTAACATTAAGAGTTACGTAAGAGCGTTAATTAATAAGAGAGTTATTTAGTAAAATCTGTCTTGCACCTAACACTGTTATAAGAGGTTTAATTTCTTAAAATTTCTCACTTTCGGACATATGTTTATATGTCTTTTTTTATTATCCTGTGAGGAATCATTCCTCGAAATTTGTTCCACTATTTCTGAATTATCTTACATAACTTTCAGACATGTTTCTAAAGACATTGTCTCTCTAAATTATCATGAATAATAGATTCTGTAGGTTCTTCTTAAGTTTCTTCAAATAAAAAGTAATGAAAAGTCAATTAAATCTATTTTCTAAAAACTTCTATAGAAATCCTTCAGGCGTGAAAAATCAATTTTCAAAAAGTTATTTTGCAACCTATACTATCAATTGTATCCAGGATTGAATGACATTGCTATTTATCTGTAGTTTTTAGCTTATAAAACTTGAAAGATACACTTCGTTGAAATTGAATATGTTTTTTTAGAATAAAAATTCTCTTCGTGTTACTTTAATTAGCCCATTGAAAATCTTAGTGACAGTATACTAGCTACATCGAAGAATAGCCTATAATTACTGAGGAACTAGTTTTAAAAGTTACACAAGGTTAGATAGCTTTCCTATGTTTTATTTCATATTTGATATTAAAGAAATACACAATTTATATATTTGTAAACAGAAATAAAATTACATTGTTTAAGTACATTATCTCGAAAGACGTTTATAAAATTAATGTAAAAATCATAATTAAACACATTTATAAATTTGTTTGTAATAATTAATTAATTATTGCCCACAGGAAAAAAAATGAAAAGTTAAAAAAGTGCTTACAATAAAGGGAACAAATTCTTTCTTATTTCTATTAAAATGTGAATAATATTTTAAAAATATGTATTTTATCATTTAAAAAATAAACTAATTATTATTTCATCTATTGATAATATATAATAAGATCAATATTACGAATAAAGGAAAATACCTCAGTAACCAATGTACTGTCGTAAATAGATTTATCGTAATTCCAACCATTCTTACAGGGTACCTGAGTAACACTTGCATTATCTGGAACACCATCCAATAGAATTCGTGTGTAATTATAATCGTACATCTTACATTGACTGTATACTTCGACTCCATCTCTCATCTCTAAAGGTATACTAATGTTCTTGATTTTATCCATAGAAAGGCGATCTTCTAATTCAGGTATTCGACACCAATGATCCGGTGTTCCCGAAACGAATTCTACACTAACATACATAAAACAACAAGGAACGTTAGATATAGTAGCCATTAAACTTAAAAGTATAATTTGGTATTTTCCATAAGAGCCGATGTAAGGTAGAACATCATCGAAATCCATTTTATATATCTATATTACTATATTTGAACAGCTGTAATTCACAACAATCTTAATACAGCGGTAGTATGATTTAGTCTGACGTCAACGACGTCATTAAGTATTATTTACTTCCGTATTGGTTCTAATATTTTGAGGAAAGATGCTTCTCATTGGAAGTTACAAAAGACGATTGATGATGCATTCGAAAGAGAAATAAATCATTTTCTAGAAGATGTTTAATTAGTTTCAATGCATTAATTGGAGAATTTACATTCAAGTGTTTCGTAAGGTCATTTTTTTAAATAAAATTGTGACCTTCGTGAGACAAATCTTCGTAATATATCAATCAGTTGCTCTGACCTCCAATGTCGAATATAAACATAATCGTTTCAAAGGAACGATTATGTTTATATTATATATATGTTGGTATTAAAATTATTGATATAATCTCTAGAATACATTTACAATATGTATTTACTGTACATATAGAAACGTATATAATAGTTTATCTATCATATTAATTCAATAAAAATTTTTACCTTTTTCCAATTCGTTTTCCATAAATTTAATTGTAGTAGAATTAAGTTTCAAATGTTCAGATCAAAACTGATCATTCTACGGACAGTTCCACACTAAGCGGAGGTCATTGACCACTTATCCGTATTATAAAGTAATTAACATGATTTCAATTTTTATTTAAGTAGGTTTAAACAAAAATGTTGTCTAGTTGATAAAGGAAGTTTGGTAATTGAAATTTGGCAATATTCATTTTAACAGATCTTGCCAAATTTCATGTTTACTTTAATATAGATTTTCAAACTATTAAATTTAATTTCTGTCAAAAATATTTAATCATCGTGTGATATAACATCAATCTATTTAGTTTCAAGATCATACAGGTTCTGAGTTGAAAATTTACCTGTAGGGATAGTAATTTAAAAACACTATCCCCATTTGTGAACTTTAGACGATCATACTTTTATATGGCAATAATAAAAGACCAGAAAGGTTAGAAAATCAGTTAATGGGTCCAGGTATTTACCATTAATTAATACGTCCTAAGTATTAACAGTAAAAGTCAGATCACAAGCTATTTTCTCACACAGTCAAGAACTCAGATTCATTCGCATGCATACTCAAGTTGTAAGAAGCGAATCTTGACATTGTAAACTACAAAAAAATAAATGAAATAATAAAATGCAGGACCGCATAGAGATTTCAAAATCTCTGTGAGGTGCTGCTTCACTTATTAGCCTATATTAAAAAAAATTAAAAGTAAATTCTTTATATAAAAAATTTGATAAATCGAATAGAACTGTTTAATTTATAAGCGCATAATATTTCGAAAGGAAATCTGTAATACTTAATGAGAAATGATAATTAATTATCTGATTTAAAAACTGTTTGATCGAACGAATCGGTATTTTATGTAATTATGAAACAATTTATAAACATTTAATTTCTCAAGTTAAATTGTTTAAAAACTGCTTTCAAAGAGAAAATACAAGGAAAATCATATACTGTAAATTTTAAAGTTCGTAGGCGTAATAGTAAATGTATGCCTTTACTCCATTTAAAAGATAATGGATTGGTTTTAACATTATAAATTTATTTTACTCAGGATTAATATATATTGAATTAATCGGTGTTTATAAAATGACAAAATCGAAGACTATAGAGTCTGAGCAGTCGATTAATTTAACATCATCTCGCATATTTTATCTTTAAAAATAGATAAAGATATTTATTATCATTATTTTAAATTGAAACAATTTTTGGTTTATTATCGATTAATATTTTTCTTTTATTTTCGGACATTTAATAAATATACAATAGTTAATCTTGTTTCTATTGGTTTTGTATAAATTACGACACAGATGAAGCAATGAGATTGTGTGCCCTACGGCAGGCAAGAACGAAGCTCACAATAATATGTTAATACTGTATAATATCTTAAGAATTTTCACAAATATAGCCTTATCGCATAATTTCATATTACTGATTAGTTTTGTTTATATTAACGTCACTGAACAGAAAACAGAAAAATACAGGATTATGATTTCATAATCATAATTCTTTTCTTCTGTCTCACAAAGACAAATACTAGACAAATTATCCGGCATTGCCCGGAGAACTGCAATGAAGATAATTTAATTGAATAAACTTTTATTTTAGCTAGATAATAGCATGTAATATAGGCCTACAGGGTTGGACAAAATGCATAATAGGAAGCAAACAAGACATTATGACATAATGGAATAATAACAGTATACAGACAAAGATACGCCATTTTTGTACCATGGACATCAAATTTCATTTCTTCAATGTCCACCTTCGCGAAAAAACACATTCCTCCAAATACTGTGCCATCAATTGTTGTACAACTTGTATTTTGTAAGTATGAAAGTGTAAAGTATCGTGGATGATATTATGCTGAGAACTAAGCTACATTCCCAGTGCCACGGTGTCCCTGATGGTTTACCGCCAAGGAGTTTGGATTCGCATATTTCGGACCTCCTGCACCTGCAGAGGTGTCTACCGTGTCCTTAGATGGTCCGTGCTTTTTTCGTTACAGCATGATGCGGTGCTACAGAACTCTTTCGGGCATGTTACGATTCCGATAGTTGAGGACTTTGAGGGAAGCATTTTTGCTCAACCCTATACAACGCATAACACAAAATTTTGTTACATGGTTACAAAACTATACGTGAATGGTTTCCTATAGAAATTTCAAGAATGAGTATATATCATGTATATATCAACAATATAACCAAAATCGAATCGTTAGCCAAATTTAAGTCTAAACTGTCGGATATTTTTCGGTTATTATCCACTCGAAGCAGAGTTCGAATTCCCTTTCGAGTCGATCGCTTCAACAGAATTTTTAAATTTATTTAATTAAATTCAAAAATTAATTTCTAATTATTAATCTCTACACAGAGCTGCAGCTTAATCATCTGTCTTTAGGACAATTTAAATTTTAATTAATTTAAAATATAATTCAATATATCATGAGAAATATTCTGCATTGTGTATACTGTTTATGTGTTTTATTTCAGAGAGAAGATTAACCGTTTTATCTTCAAAAACTTTAACATTTTAATAATATTTCTTCAAGAAATAAAATCTTCAATTGTAACATTGTCAATAAATTTATATATGTAATTGCGTATTAATATAGATGTTGGAACTACATGTAAAGAGTTATTAAGAACAAATTTTATTTTGCCAAAATTTTTAACAAATTTAAAATGGCCAAACCATTTTTAAACATCATTGACAATATTTCTTTTTGACATAATATTGTTTTAATTAATCGAATCGATCCATATTACATACAAAACTTTATTCTTTCAGAGCTATCAATATTGAGAAACTCGCGATATCAATTTATCGACATCTTATTAAATTATTACAATATGAAATACATANAATTTTGTGCGCCTATTTTTTTAGTATTTATCGTTAATTTTAATTGTTAAAAATCAGTATTTAATTGTTTAAAAAAAACAATTTATAGCCGCGAATTCACCAGACTGATTGAATCGTTTGTTTATAAGAATTAAATACATTCAAAATTTAAATTAATGCGATTTGATTCGTATAATTTGTCTTCCCTCCTCCTCGTCTTTACGGATTAAACAGAATTTTTTGATAGTTTTGTGCACCCATTTTTAGTACTAAAGTGTTAAAAATAATAATGAAAAATAGAATTAGCCTCTTACAAAGCTTTCTATTCAATAATTTTAGCATATTTAATGCCTACTTCGTATTTTTATACGGATTATCATCAAAAAATATTCATGTAAATTTTGTATTATGCGTCGGAATAATCGATATAATTTACATATATATTTTTTTCTTATATATGAAAGTTTTGTTAAAATTTATTTTAATAAAAATTACTGGATGAATTAACTTCATTTTTAAGTCGGGGTATTAACATAATATTTAAGAAATTAAAAAAATTATAGGCCTATATATATCTTAACCAGTAGCGGATTAAGTTATCTTTGAGGCCCTACGCCCAATTTTTTAATAAGGCCTTTTATGTAAAAGTCTTTTTTATATTAAAAAGACAATAAAATCGTCGATTTATGTATTGTCATTGTTCTTACAGGGGTGCGAAGTATACACTTTTAAAACCTTCACTAAATTTTTTGAGGCATATTATCTTATTAATATGTAATTTTTGAGGCCCCTCGAGACGATGAGGCCCTAAGCGCTCTCCTAGTGTGTCTATTAGGTAATCCTCTACTGATCTTAACTGCTTTGTAGTATTTATCTGAACGTACAAAACAGAAAAATGTATCAAAATTTTCGAATAAATCAATATTATAATACAGTAATGTCATTTACATAATAGATGTAGTAGGAAAAGAACTTGCTTCATTCTCCTCTTCAATTCTAATGACTTAATAACAAAGTATAATTTTACTATTAAGTATTAAGTACAGAATTTTCGCCTGATACTTCTATTATTGTTTTTTCAACAATTTCCAGTGAATCTTGTTTTTACGTATTGAATCTCATTCGCAGTTAATATGGGGTGCTAGTGGTGGACAATAGTGGATTGATACTATGAATTATCGATACTTTTGTCTCGATATATATACGAGACTTGCTATCGATAGATTTTTCACATCAATTCTATCGATAATCAACAGTATATCGGATGATTTCTGTGTTTAACTGACTTAAAATAAAGATCGACAACAGAACTATCGATAGTTATATGGTTGATATCCATTCCTAATAACTCAAAAATTAAAATATTAAAATACTTAACATATTAATAATTTTTTAATATTACAGTATTGTTAAACACGTGTTAAGTATGAACATAAACGAGACTGATTTGAAGCAAGCAGAAGTGTTTCTGATGAAACTGAATAAGTTTAAAAAATAAATATATAATTATACTTTTCATTCGCTTTATATAATTGATACAGAGCTAAAGCTTGAGTAATTAAGAAAATAAATATCTGTAAAAATAAAAAAAATAAATTAAATAAATATATCGTTTTTATATCTTACAATATCTCATGTCTCGTATTACTAAAAATTGCAGAAAGTGTTATTTTATTAGCTTACCTTAGTAATGTAATACTTATTTATGGGAAAATATCCTAAACATTGAAATGTTAATTGCATTGGCTTACAAATATTCAGCAAATTATATACCTAAATATATAATAAATTAAAAAGTTACAAAGATATATAATAGGAATTCCATTATGTAATTAATATTACCTCAACAGTATCTTTATGGTAGTCTATACTAAACTGCATATTATAGACTTCATTATAAATACTTTCTGCCTGTTAAACGAAAGGTTAAATGCATAGAAATTTTAATATTTACATTGTGATATTAATATACAGTATAAATTCGATTATCCGAACCTGATGACTTCAGGGATCTTTCCAGAAATTTGTATGTTTTTGTATTTTGAGTCTAGTCTCTGTGTATTATACGAATACGAATACTAGAACGTATACTGTGTACACATTCTAGTTTTTTTAGCAGATTCGGATAATCGAGTTTCTATTGTATTTTGATTGTCTTCATTAAAAGTAAAGATGGTACTTACAGATGTCGCAACTCTCGATATATAATATAAATATAATAAGAAGACAGTAGCACAAAATAAAACAGATCCACCACTAAAAAGTCTCTTATTCAAATCCAAATGATAAGACAATGCACACTGTCCTAAAAGAAACTGAAAACTAAACGAAAGAACAATAAATAAGGTAGATAAATCATTGATAAAAACATTTGAAACTTTTAGTGTTTCCTTTGATATCTGAATGCATTTTTTCATATTATTCACAATACAATTCGATTTATCATGCTTTATCTGTTTATAAATAAAAGTGAACTGAAGTGACTGTATTTCACATAACAAAACGATAAAAAATGAATAAGCTATTAAACTCGTTATGAAGTAAGACAAACAAAATAGATTTACAATTAAACACAACGACTGTTTCGCTCCCCATTTATAATTGTTTGAACGTAATAAATCGTATGCTGTAGTAAAATTCATTGGTATAATTGAGATTACACATCCGAATAACCAAAGACAACCAAGTATATTTTGTATTATTAAGCATTTTTCATGTATTGTTTTTAAGTTAGGATCCTTAGAAATAACTTTCCATAAATAAATACTTTTGCATATAACTATTTTATATCTGTTTGAATTCCAAATAATAATAAAATATAAATTATAAATCATTATTACAAGCAATGCCATTCTGATTTGAGTTGAAAATTGTCCAAATATGCTAGAAGAATCACAAAAATCATTAGCTGTATTATTATCGTTACTTATTAAGATAATAATATAATTTATAATTCTAAAGAGAAAAAATATATATAATATTTGAACAGCGATAAATCTACAAAACTTTCTATATTTTTCTTCGTGAGGTATTGATATATCGGCTCCTACAGTTCTAAGTATGAAAATTATTGGATAAAAAACATTTTCATCACTAGTTTCTTTCGTCATAGTTTATGTATAAATAACTACGAGATTTTTAATTCTTTAATGCAAAAATGTACTTACGATTGTTACAGAATTTCGAGTATCACTGAAATATTGAACAGAAAAACACATACTATGATATATAAATCCAATTAATTACTGAATTTTGAAAAATGAATAATTTCTTGAATATGTAAAATATATTCTTCAATCAATATTTAATTGATTTTATGATAATTAACAAAATTTCTCAGATTTAGATTTCATTAGAATAGTATAATTTAATTCAAAGCGTATTGTTATAGATATAAAAAGGCATGCTTTGGAAATCTTCTTTTGTTTGTAGAGGAATTACTACTGTAAGTGATGCGATATCCACTTATATTTAAGTGGTAGAAATAAATTTGACATATGTGACTAATAAAGAAATGTGAGTTTCCACTTATAAAAAAAATATGAAGGTAAAATAAAATCAGTCCATTAACGTTAAGGAACTTGATTGCACGATATCGATTATTTATCTCTCATATATTACCATACACAATTGTGACATGCAATTAATTAACTAAATGTATTACTTAGTTAATTATTTTTATTACTTTATTGCATTATCTTGATCTCTAAAATATTTAGTTTGTGTAAATACATACTTCGAATGTCAATGTGAACGTAATGACTTTTTATGGAGAAACATTGAGCAAATGTGCAGAGGGATCCTCTCCATGTCACATTACATAATGTCATTTACGATAATTACATCATAAATGAACGTTTTCAAAGTAATTTAGTGATTTAGTATCGCTAATGTCTAGTGATTATAATTTTTGGTGAAGGAGCATGTATATTATGTCATTTATATATGCTAAATTATTATACAGTTGACTTACTATATATTTAATCATGCTACTTAGTTAATTTTACCTTAAATTCTGTGAATCAAAGCGGATATGTTAATTTAAATAAATATATTCAGTTATACATATAAAATTGTTACTAATTATGTCAATTATAAATATTAAAGACTTGTTAAATTTACTATGGTAAATAATATACGAGCACGCTCTCAAACACACAAAACACATGACATAAGAACACGAACACACTTAAAATTATGAATAGAACACGAAGTGAAGAACACTTAAATAAAATAGACGGTTCCATCTTTATAGTAATTAGTCCTTATTTCAATTTTAAATTGAAATACTGATAATATTTAGTATTAATTTGATGTAAAAAAACTTAGAATATCTACTTTAATTCCGTAATTAGTATTAAAGATAAAAAAAATTCTTAAATCTCTGTTAAAATAATTGAATTTAGAGAAGTATGAAATTGGAGAAACCCAGTTAATATTTTTGAATAAAAATACGGAGGGAGAGAATAAAGGTTGTTTACCTTTATTTGACTCACTTTTTTTATAAGCACTACACGTATATTTTTTGGTTGTAGATTGCTTGCAGTTGATCTCTATATTTCGTATGTCTTTGGCTAACAGTACGTAAGCTATGAAAGCCAGCATTTCATAGATCTTCCATCATAAGGACTTTACTCAGACACAGTTGCTGCTTCAGGTAGCCAAACCCAAAAAAGTTCAAGAACTTGTGCCAGGAGATTTCACTAGAATTTCGATATGCTCATGGGAAATTTACTCGAATTTCCCATGAGCATATTGGAAATATTGCTATGTTAATATTGCGGTACGGAAAAAGGCTTTGTCATTATGGAAAAACATTGTTCAGCTCATCAGAATATAGTTTGAGAACATAGACATTAACAATTTCAGAGCTCTGACGATGTAAATCTGTCCAATCTTGTTGACGTTTGATGGAACCCTGAAGAGACATAGACATAGACATAGACATATATTTTATTTGAACACATTGTGTACAATGTATCTGGGTGCCACAACAGGTATAACCCAGTACAAACTCAAAACAATGATACAAATTACAGATACAGTTATTTAATTAACGCGTGACAAATGGAGTAAAGGAGGTTAGATACTAGAATAAAATTAATTAGTAACAAAATATACAAAATACAAAAGATTAGTTATATAGAAATAGTTACATAGAAATTGTTACAATAAAAAAAGGGAGAGGGAAAAAAGTATTGAGGAAAATTAAACACAAATGATAAAATGCATAAATACACATGCAGAAATTTAAACACAGTCACAGAGTGAATCTCAGGTATAATAAAAATAACATTCACAGTAGAATAGATATGTATACAGATGTAGGTACAAATAAACAGGCACTAAAAGTATGCATACATATACAGGCACTAAAAGTGTGCGAAATACAGACACCAAACGAGCAGGGACACCAATTACAGGGTCGAAGAATGTGGACAGAATGGGAACTAGTTGTAGACACTTACAGTAGTCCTTACAAAAAAAGTATTAATAAGTAACAGGAAGGCTTCATATGTATCTTTGTTGTCGAAGATTTTATCGCAGTCAATTGGCCATGCGCCACCGTGTGCCTCGATGGTTGTCTTCAGTTGAAATCTATCCAACTCCAACATGGGGCAGTCATAGATGTAATGTTGACTGCCATCCATTACCCCACAAATGGAGCAGTTGGGGTTAGGCTTGTTGATGAATCTTTTCAGGTATGAGTGGAAACTTCCATGGTTGGTCAGGAATTGGCTGATACGCTGGCCGGGCCTATACCAGCGAGAGTTAAGGAAATGCTCGATGTTAGGAATGAAGTCATGCATGGTGGGGTGGTTATAAGTATCCCAATCCTGCTGCCAGGATATAATCAAGTCCTTCCAGAAGACAGTCTTGATAGTTTTGATGGTCAGCTGATTGTAGGTAATAGGAAGATTACCATTTTCCTCTGCGGTTCTTGCCAGGGCATCTGCCCTTTCATTTCCGGGCGTACCCTGGTGTGCACGTGTCCAGAGTATGTGATAGGAATTGCTAGAATTATCAATAGTATCGTGCATAACGGTAGAGTTGGGATGGTGAGATATCTTCTTAAGTAGAGCAATGGATGATGCACTATCTGAGATGATGTTGATGCTCCTGTGTGTGAACACTGAAGAGAGGAATTGGTCCACGTCTAGTCAAACCTTTGATCACTATGATTTCTTTTTTGGACAAATAGGTTATCGAGAACAAGGAAAGTTCTCGCCGACCTATTTGTCCGGCATTATCATAACAGATTCTTCTGTCCTCGTTGATGTAACTCAGATAGATCCAGCCCTCATCAACTGTGCCACGTAGTCACTCCTCCACCCGGCGAGGTGGTTCTGATAGAACTTTCATGAATTTGTCTTGCGAGATTCTTTTGTGTTTTGTGATCGTCAGCTTTGATTTTTTTACAGGTTGCTCTTTTCATATCGTAATGTACAATATTGTAGGCAGAGTACAGGCTCAGACAACACTTTCCAGCTATTTTTCGAAGGGACATTTGGTTTTCTTTAGTTACTAAACTGGTACGAACTGGACGGACCACTCGACCATGCACTCTTTTTCACTAGCTTCCGTTGCTAGGCTTATCTTATTGATGACTCAAAAACCAGTAAAAGCAGGCGTTCTGCCGGAGACGCGTTTAAGTCAAGTTGGAAACCATATTGGAGAATTGTCTTGAATACATCGAGCTGCGTCTATTACCATTCCCAACACCATTGTGAGCCTAGACGAACTTATTATATACATACAAAAAAAGACCCTCTTAATGCGAATAGAGTTAAATACTGAAGGAATTTTTCATGGGTGGTCTGTCAGCAATATATTGGGCCTCGACCATCACCATTCAGCCTCCTCTACACCTATCCGGGTGGCCATCTTAGTGCCTACAAAACTGGAAGAGTTAAGGCAGGTTTCCATACCACCGAAAAATATACCAGAAACAGAAAACAGAAACGGAAAAGTGATATAATTTCCTATCCAGAACTTTCCGTTCACTAAAATCCAGTCGAAAATCTAGAAAAGAAAACACTTTTACTTTTTCATTTCTATAGATCTTCCTTCATTTTTTGACTAATAGAAAAAACATAATTGTTATGACGTAGTAGTAGTAGTAGTAGTAGTAGTAGTGACATTATAAGTATTCTAGGATAATGACAGACTATACGAAAAGAGCGAGATGAAGAGAAAATTGTTAGAACAGGAAGTGATAGTAAATCAGGAATTGGATTAGAATTGTTTCTAAAAGAGGTCAGGAAGTATTCTTTCCTTTATAATAAAATAAATAGTATAAAGATACCAATCTTAAAACAGTGTGGTCGTCTATTGGAGACTACAAACTACAATCGACTTAATTCTGCTCGTTAGTTTCTGGTATTGCGGAAATAGAACTAAACAGAAAATGATGAGGAGATGGAATCTAGTTATTCTTCCGTTTCGGCTTTCTGTTTCCGTTTTCTGGTAATGCATTCTTTAGTCTGAAAATTCCATTTTACCTATTTAATAAATTGGTGCTTGCTCAGTAAGGATTTCCGGTGTTGTTATTCTTTATCAGTAAAATTACTTTAAAAATTGTATCTTTTTAAATCTGGTTTTCTTTTTATTCTTTTGTTAGTTATTTATTAATTGTTTGCTATTATATTAAATTGAAAACTAAACAATTAATTTCAAATAAAGAAATTACAAAAATAGTTTGAGAAACATCATAATCTCTATTGTATTAAAAAGAAATAATAATTCTGATATATAAAAAAGGAATAAATAGAAAAATCTCAAAGAACATTATTATAAAGGAAATAGCAATGAAGAAAGATGGAGGAAGTTTAAAGGAAATTGGAAAAATCAAGTAAAGATAAATCCGAAAAAGTTAAATGGACATGAAGATATTAGATGATAAATACATATGTTATATTCCATAGTCAGACAATATAAATAAGCTTCGCTGTATTATGTACGACTTTTAGAATATTTATATATAAAGTATAAAATATATATTTTGATTTATATAAATTTATATAAATCAAAATATTCTACTTTCAATTGTACTCTAATATGCAAATACAGTATTTACTTTACAATTAAATCGCTTTAGTTTAGCAAACACAACGTTCATTAACTATTAAATTTAATATTCTATTCATTTTAAAATTAATAACATTTTTAAATTTTAAAGTATGTCTTGGTTTTTAAAATTTTTCGTTAATTCTTATGATTTTTCAAAAGATATAAATCGGATTACAGCTTAAGTATGGAATGCTGTTTGTGCTCGAAAGAAAAATTTTTAAAGTAGCTTACTTCAATGTTATACGCTCGGAAAGACATTCTTTTTATTTATTTTTCCCACTACACGGCTCTATTTTCTATCGAACCGTTCTGTTGCATCTTTGAAAGCTTGACAATAATACATCAAAGACACTAAAGAAATTTTTAAGTATAACGTCTTACTTTCAAAAAGTTGATGTTTCAAACTTTTGAACTTTGATAGCAAGCAAAAACTTATATTTTTATAACGAATAATTGTATTATACATCGGAAATTTTAATTTTACAGCAATTTTGATTACTTATAATCATTTGGAAGTTCGTTTCTTTTCAAGTTTACAATTAGGCCTATGTGAAGTAATTGCTTGTGTATAAGACAAAATAGAAAATTCTCTCAAACTAATTTCTTCACTATGAGCATCAGAATTGATATGTTGCAAACTGATATTCCACATGTATAGTGAAAATCCGTGACTTAATGTAAGAAAACTCTCACCAAGTGTAAAAATTTCTAAGTTTTATTGTTGCAAAAATCTTGAGAAACTTCCAAGAAAAGAAGCGTGGTAGTAGTCAGGGCCGTACCGTCTATGATAAAGAGAAGCGGCTGCATCAGGCGGCACCATAAGGGGGCAGCGTTTAAGGAGCGGCATTTCGAAGACTTTGTAAAGACTTGCATCATCTACTGCACGGCCCTGGTAGTGGTGGTAAGCAGGGAATTTGTAATCTTGACAAAGAATGGACGGTTCGACAGTTGTCCGAAGAAAATTTAAACTTTTCTTCGCGAGATGTAAAAAACTGAAGATGTTCCAAAGGTACGTTCATAAAGTAAAATTGGAGTTGGATCGAAAAGTTACAAAGCAAAGACCTCTTCAGATCGGGATTCAGAACAAATTTTATCAGTAAAATCCAGATCACGCAATTGGTATGACAGTTTCTTGCCCAAATACCGGTATATTGTGATGGATGATAAGACGTATTGTTTCGCCAACTTTAAAAGTCTTGCTGGTCAGGATTTCTGGTCGCTAAGATGCTCTGAGCATTGTAAGCTAAAGAAGACTAAGTTTCCTAAGAAATTTACTATGTGGCAAGACGTCTGTTACGGTTTGAAGAACAGACCGTTTATCTTAACTGGGACGATAAATGCAAACATTTAAATAAAAAATGCCTTAAAAAGTCTTCTGCCATTTTTGAATCTACACTGATAAGCCAGGTCTGGTCAGACCTTGCACAATTTTAATGCTGTGTTCCGAGAGAATGCAATCCGTCAAACGCGCCAGAACTTCGACCAATCGAACAGTATTATTCGATCGTAAAGGAATTTTGAAAAAATCGTCGAAGTTGTTTAAAATGAACGAAGTTTTCGATGTACAGTAAATGGATTTGGGCGTCAAAAAAGATAACTAACGTGCATAACTTATTGCTCGCGTTAGAGTGAAGCACATAGAAGTTCTTTTCGTGTTTTACTATATCGTTTTGTTTGTGTTTAAATAAAAACACTTCTTTGTCTCTGTTGACTTACCTGTAGGTTTGTTTTGTGGCAAAAATTTAAAAAATACGTTATTTGAAAATGAATTTTCAAGAAACATTACATTGGAAATTTTTATTATATTATATATAAGAATCATTTTGGAAAAAAATTAATTTTTTTATAATTTGTTTATAATCCTAGTATATAAAATATTATATTAATAATTATTGAAAAATGGCCTGAGTAAATTACACAGGTCTGCAAAAAAAGTTTTTTTTTCCAGCTGCATGGAATATTTTTGATGAATTATATATTTTAAAGATCGCAGATTCTAAAAATAACTTCCGTTACATCCCATCACGTAAAGGTTTTTTGCAAAATAGAAACAAATTTTTGATAAAAACTCTTATTTATTACAATGAACTAAATATATTATATTTTCTTACAACTAATCAACAAATTGTTTCTGATATTTATACACAATTTTAGGTCTACTCTTTTTTCTTATGAAATCTTTTCTTCTTTTTGATGCTTCTGTAAACTCGTTTCCGATTTCTTTCTCTGGTTTCTCGATTGAACATCCACAGTAGTCAGCTAACATATTGACATCCCATTTTCCTTGGTGACGTCTCTCGATATCACGGACATCCTGGTGAAATCTTTCACCCTGTTCTTCATTGTAGGCTTCCAAGTTTTTGGGAAAATAGTCAATATGGGAGTGTAAGAGATGAACTTTTAAGCTCATCTTGCATCCTTGAGCTTCCTACGCTGCTGTCAGCATGCATTGTACAATGGTTTTATAGTCAGGGTTCTTAGTATTCCCCAAAATCTTATGCACTACATTCTTGAAAGAGTCCCACGCTTCTTTTTCCTTTTCCCCCATTGTTTCCAAAAATCTGCTTTATCTTTATCTCCAAGTTTCAATTTGAAATACGCAAATTAAACTTTCTTCACAAACTCACTTATGTTTCTTTGTTGACCTTTCACTGTGTATTCACCACAAACATAACAGAAGCTGTCGGGAGAAATTACACAACCTCTGCGAGCCATATTCCAGAAATAAAAATACAAGCACAGTAGCGTTCGAATGATGGATATAAACTGAGTGTGACATTAGATGACCAGCGAGATACTGAACTTATTTAACTTGTTGAAATATGATCTAATCCAACAGTAGGTTGTTTATATTTATTCCTAGTATTCCAGATAACATGTCGAAACACGCTCAACCTCACCAATAACATTACTCACTATCAACTTTTAACCTGTTTCTATACGATCATGCGACCTTCCTCCTAACGCTAAAACTACTTAATCCACTTCCCCCTACCACTAGCATTTTTATTTATTTATTACAAAGTCCAGCAATAATTCATAGAATTAACGTGAGAAGTATTAGTTTTAAGGCCATTTTTTAAATAAAAGAAAAAAAGAGAATACTAAATTTTAACTAGGAATTTTACGCTAAATACAAACAAACACTTGAATGTAACAAAAAAAAAATTGACGAGGTTGAAATCTGTAAGAAAATGTATAAAAATCCTATTCAGTTTTTTACTTGCAGACCTGTGTTATAAAATGACAATGACATGAATTTGATAGGAATATTAACGACAGTTTGTTTCTGCTGAGTTAATTTTCTAATGCATAGTATTATCGAAGAAATGTTAGCAGCTTACACGAATTTTTTATGATATAAAATTGACTAAGCTGAAATTATCTACAGATCATCAAAGACGAGATACATATAATTTTTTTTACTCTAAATATTAAATGTTTATCTAAAATTTTAGCAGTGACGAGAATTTTAGCTTTCAAGAAAACATGAAAAAAAAAATTGAAACAGACCTTGTGTGTAGTGATATTATAAAAATGATTAATTTCATTAAAACTATTATCTAATGCTATAGTATAGTTACCATGGTACTGTACGTGTAAGAAAAACTAGATGTTCGGTCTGTCTCTTTTCTGGTTTATGAAAATATTATAAGAAAAACAAAATCAAATGGATATTAATTTAAATTTTTTCATGTTTTTTAGGGAAAATAATAGTCGAGATGATCAAGTAGCCTAAAAATAAAGGTCATTCGAGGACGTCATTCCGGAATATGAAGAAAACTTACTTAATATTTAATTATGTTCTATAGAGTTACGTAGAGTATTTTCAATAAGTGATTTCAGATGATAAGTATTTAATACTCGAAAACTACTGAATTTTTTTCTCTGCTTCTTACTCCATTAAATCATTTTTATATAATTTTATTATATTTAGAATATTAATGTTATTTATAACACAAATTAATACAATTAGTTTCGTGTAAAAGTATGTCATAAATACCGGTATGTCTTTCTAATTTTTCAGTTTTGAGAATTTTAACTTTTATTCGTTTCACACGTAACATTATTTTCGATACGTGAATTTAGGGTCAATTATCTATATTTCTATATGTTTCTGTATTTCCAAATTTTTTATTAACTTTTTCGTACTTGTTTTCTAATATTTAATATTGAGAGAATTACCTTCTCTTTGTTTTCATCTTTACGTAAAGATCGTCTAAGGGCGCACTTGGTAGGTAGCGTGTAATTCTCTATAATTCCGCAGCAAATTCTCATAGAAAGATGATTTAAATGACAATGGAAACAGAATCGTCAGTACTAAATAGTTTCGGAGAAATTTCAATTTAAAATTTACATACTATATAGCGACGAGAGGCCATACCTCAACCACGCTGAACCGTTCTCACTGGCATGCACCATCTTGTTGCAGAAATCAGTTAAGACGGTAAATTTAAAAAGTTAGACTCTTCGAATGCCATTTATTAACATTCATCATTCTTCAGTTGAAAAATATTTATTGTTAATAAAATGTAATAAAATTTTACTTATACAAGGAATAAGAACGAGGATTTTATGCTTACAATTTTTAAAATCATTTTGAAGATTACAATAGCAATTGACTGAAAATGAAATTGTAAATATTCATTTCCATTGACTACACTGAATTTTATTTCCAGTCAATGAATTATCAATGATATATTATAATGTAAATATAATTTTAAATAATTTATGAGCTGTTTGTTTATTTATGAAAGTTTTCAATCAAAGGAAATATACTTGAATTATACTTGTGAGTTTTTTAAGTTTAAGGTCAGAGAAATGAAATCATTCTGCTTGTGAAACAGCATAACTTGTAGCCTATATATGGAAACATAATTCAGATGTATAAAAAGCATAAAAGAAAACTCCCGGAAAAAAATTGAGATGGTAATGAAGAGACTTTGAGGAATTCTAACGGGAAGGTGAAAAAAACAAGATAAAGACAAATCATAAAGAGTTAAATGTCCGTTAAGATATTAGTTTATGAACAAATGCGGTAAGAAAGAGAGAAACAGAAACTTGTTTTATTTTTGTGGAATATTCATTAATTGTACTGAATAGGATTTATCAATTTATCTCCAAAAACATACCTGTAAACCTTACAGATACATAAGCATTTTCTGTATCTGTAATGTTTACATCGTCAAGCATGTGTTTTCAAATTATTATCATTTTAACTTAGACGCACTGTATATAAAACACAATAAAATATGAAACCTTCATTCAATGACTAAGTTTTATATGTTGCTTTAAAATGTATATAATGTGATAATAATTCTTTAAAACTGTTTATAATAAAATTAACGATGGAATAATTATTAAATGTGTTTATAAATTACTGTTTTTATTTTTATGTTTTGTTTATTTTATCTTAGAAAAGTAAGATGTAACTTCTATTTCCTTATAAATATTTTAACATTCTGAAAAAAGTCTACGTAGTAATATTTGTCGAAATTTATATAAATCAAAATATTCTACTTTCAAATGTACTCTAATATGCAAATACAGCACATTCGACGGCCCTTATAACACTGTTGATTATTCCGTTTTATACGAATTCCATGTTGTACGAGTCACTTAGATTTTACAAATACGTGTGCCGGGCTGTGAACGGCTCACGTATTTGTAAAATATAAGTGTCTCGTACAACATGGAATTCATATAAAACGAAATAATCAACAGTGTTATAGTGGGGTCGACTGTATTTACTTTACAATTAAATCGCAAACACAACGTTCATTAACTATTAAATTTAATATTCTATTCATTTTTAAAATTAATAACATTTTTAAATTTTAAAGTATGTCTTGGTTTTTAAAATTTTTCGTTAATTCTTATGATTTTTCAAAAGATATAAATCGGATTACAGCTTAAGTATGGAATGCTGTTTGTGCTCGAAAGAAAAATTTCTAAAGTAGCTTACTTCAATGTTATACGCTCGGAAAGACATTCTTTTTATTTATTTTTCCCACTACACGGCTCTATTTTCTATCGAACCGTTCTGTTGCATCTTTGAAAGCTTGACAATAATACATCAAAGACACTAAAGAAATTTTTAAGTATAACGTCTTACTTTCAAAAAGTTGATGTTTCAAACTTTTGAACTTTGATAGCAAGCAAAAACTTATATTTTTATAACGAATAATTGTATTATACATTAAAAATTTTAATTTTACAGCAATTTTGATTGATTATAATCACTTGGAGGTTCGTTTCTGTTTCATTTTTTCCACAATTTCGTCGAGATTTCAATTTCGAGGAGTAATTGAGATGTTTTCATGTATAAAAACTTTACAATTTTTTATAAAAACTTAAAGTAATTTCCTACTCGGGGAATGTTTTTGAAGTATTTTCCCTCAATATCCAACTATTCCAGAACTAATCGTAACAATATCACAGTATTATTCGTGAAATCAATCTTTTACGTTATTTTTTTTTTTTTTTTTTTTTGGTGATGGCATTTTGTCATTTTTTCGTGATGCTGCACCTTGTGGTAATGACAGAAAACTGATTTGAAGATTCTTTTTCCTAGAATGGTCCCGTTTGTCATATAGCCCATGCTTCCAAATAGTAGGGAACTTTTAAGGAGTTTACTTATCATAAGTGAACAATCGAAAGACATGAATCACTCGAACAAATGGCCACTAGCCATTCTTCTAACGGTTTCTATCTCCAACCTGATATAAATTATTCATGCTGGTAAAATTTTTATAAAACTTATCCTTTTAAATATATTTATTTTAAGTAATAAATCAAGAATTACGAATACTATTAATATTATTTAAAGTTCTTTTTTTTTGAAATAAGAAATGGAGTATAGCCTACTGAAAGCTTATGACATCTGTCGATATTTCTTTGAACTAAATTTAAAAAATAGGCATTCGTGTGAACATTTCGAGGATTTATGTTAGTGTAATTTAAACAATTTCTCACAATATAGTGAAGGTATTAAAGAATTATTCAAAAAGTTAGCAAAATCATAAACTTTTTATGAAAAGTAAATGCAAATAATATTATGAAATTAATTTATTTTGAACAAAATAACCTTGAAATAACGGCCATTCAACGGTTGTTTATATTTTTCTATTAAGTAATTTAACTTTAAAACTTAAATAAATATAAATTTTATAATTTATTTATCTATAAACGAATATTTTATTTAACATTCATCAATTATTATTAACTATAAAAAATAAATTTAAAATTAAAAAAAAAATATGTAGAAAAAGAATAATTTTTCGTATTAATTCTTATTTATTTTTTTTTTAATGTATAAATTATTAATTCTTTCTTCAGAATAAATAATTTTCTTCTAAATTCTTAAATCATTAGGACTTATCAGGACTTAACAGCTTAGCCATTGCTCCATTGCTGGATAGAATTTCCCTATCGATTTCAGTCTTATACTTTGAAACTTTATTGAGAAATGTATAGATTTTCATTACAAAATCTTACCTAAAATATATGCAATAGATCGCTGGGAAATTTGAATGGAAATAACTTCTTTCGAATAGGATAGATCTAAAGAAAAGTCTGATATATCAATTTATTTATTGGATTTCTTCCTAGAGAATAAAATTGCTTTCTTTCTTTTCCTGAACTTAAAGAAATAATAACAATTTCCTTTTAGAACAGATAGAAAATAAAATCAATTAATTTTATTTAGCTATAAGAAAAATGTTTACACGTTTTAATCCTTTGATTAATTTTTTTTAATTGTTTTTCTATTTATATAATAGAGAAAAATGTAAATTATTTTACCTTTATTATTTCTTACACCGGTTTTAAAAATACTTTCCTATATTTATAATCAATCCTCACACAATTGTAATAATATAAAATATATCAACGACACGTTATTCTATGGGTAAAAAGAGGCAATTATCTGAGGCACCCCAAACAAATCTTTTATAAACTCATTACTGTAGTAATAATATCGAAATTTAAATTTGTACCATATGTGGGAACCTTAGATTGCCAGTTTGGTGCAAGAGCAGGGTGCACTGCCACAATGCAAATTGTTTTAAAAAACAAATGAGGATACAGGGGAATCCTCCAAAAAAAATGTACACGAGACCCCTAATTTGAATTTTTATGTGGCTCAAGCTATAATATACCACTGAATTTATTATATTAGTTTCTGATTTTCCCCAAAATTTTGTAAGAATTTAAAAAAAACTATTCAAAAGAAACTCTGTATTATTTTTAAACTTTTAGTGAATCTACTTGTTGACTTTTTACTTGAAAAAATGTTAAGAAAATCGAACTATTTTAACAAATAAAATAAAAAAAAGGTTCAGATACTTGTCTAACGTCATGCGATTTCAAAACATTTCATGTTGAGAACTCAGAAGAGTGATGACATCGTCTATCTCCCTTTTTTTCCCTTCTTATTCTCCTAAAAATCATCCAAGAAATAACAAATAAATACCGTAAAAAATATTATTTTTAAATAAAAAACAATTTAATTTTTATATACAAATAAAAATAATAAATTTTTAACATTTTAATGTACCTGAATTTTAGAAAATAAATAATAAATATATTCACTCGAAAATGTGTTTCAAATAATAACTTCGTATTAAAATAAATAAATAAAATAATCCGAAAAAAAGGAAAAAAATATTTAATAATTTAATTCTATTTTTTAGAAATATAAATAAAAATGATTATTTTAAAATATTNCGTGGTGCGCTCTGGTGGCGAAGAGGAAAAGCACACCACCGTTCTCCCCTCCTTTCCAACAATCGATGTTGAGAGAAACTATAGCAATCTTCTTTTTTTTAAAAAAAAAAAATATATTTTAAATTGATTTATTTGTTTAAAGATTTTAAAATAAATTTATTTTTATATTATTAAATAAATTTTTTTTAAATAATTATTTTTATACAAAAATTTATTATAATGTTTGTAACATGCATATGAATGGAAGTAAACAATGAATAACAATAACGTAATAATAACGAACAATTATTATTTATTGTGACATTACCATAATGACAGGCTGCAATTTTTGTCACAATGCTCTCGATTTTAATAGTGCTTTGTCTCTGTATGTACTGTACAGTACAATACAGTACATAAACTGTATCCTGTACATAAATCAAACTTTCCCTGTTAATAATAGAGTCGTGTCGGTCATCTATCTAATTTTGTACTCGAGATTAAGAAAGGAGAGACAGACAGACGGACACCAGTGAGAATTTATAGGTCTGCAATTTTTGAAAACTGCAGCCAAAAAATTGTTTAAAACATAAAAATATTTCCTCAGCATAAAGATTGGTGGGATAAGGCAACGCAACACTTGAATGATCAGCCAAGTGGAATGATTCTTTGGAGAAATTTCTATGGAAAAATGGCCCCTATTTAGGTATTTGACACATGCCAACGGGGTGTCTTCCAGGTGGACTTTCTATGGGTTTGGTTTTGTTTATTTGATCACGGCAACGCGATACATGGATGATCTGTCCAGGAGAGATGTTTTCCAGGAAGACTTTTATGGGAAACTGGCCTTTATTTCAGTGTTTGGCACATGAAAAAAAAAAACCGGAAACTTCTCGTTCCTGACTATTGGTCATCATAAACATCGATTCGCGAATCCGCGAATCAATGTTTATGGTGTTTCGAATCCTTGGTCGTTGGTGGGCGAAAGAACAAATTGTAGTGTTGTTGTGAAATCAACATTACAGTTATTTTGGGGCTGCTATTTGAAAAAAATTGTACACCTATAAATTCCCACTGTCTTCTATCCTCTATTTATTTGTCCTTCTTTACTCCCGAGAACGGAGTTAGATAGATTAAATCCGAGACCTTATGGGCAAGAGGACCCGATTGACTATATAAGAACTTTCTGTTAGCACCGGAAGTCACGTTATTTCATTTAAAGTAATTTCCCCTGAAAAGGATTAGATAGACGACCATCACGATTCTATTGCTAACAAGAAAAGTGTGATGAATACGGGCAAAACATTACTAATTTAAGGTGGAGAGCATATATTTTAAATGAAATAAATTAAAAGTACTATAAATAAAGATCTTAGGGAACTTAAAGAAGGGATTTAATCATTTCAAAATGTTTCTGCCCCTCCAGGGGGCATCCTGTACAGTATGTTGAATTTTTTTTTTTTTTAATAATTTAGTAAAAGATTATACCTTTAAATTATATTGATAATTATTTTAAAAATTAAAAACATTATTTATTTATTTATTTCTCATTAATAAATTTAATTGTTAATTTCAATTAACATGTAGTGTCGCCATCTTTTGATGAAATTCGGCATAAATTTTAAATATCACTAACAATTTTTGAAATTTATCAATTATAATTCTTAAATAAATAAATAGAAAATATTACAAGAAAATTTATAAGATGTAGAAAATAAGTAAATAAAATTAAAAATTTATAAAAATATTTCAGAGAATATATTTCAAATATTAAAACATATACATTTATTCATAGTTTTACCTTTAAAATTTTATTAAAATAAAAGCTTTAAAAAATAGAATAAAATTTGATAAGATATGAAAATAAATAAAAAAAATGTAAGAAAATTTTAAAATTTGCGTTATGAAAGAAATATTATTTTATTTTTGTCTTTAAATTTACACCAAAACAGGTTTATTTTTTATTCTCTTAGAGAATTAAATTACATATTTTTTTTAAAAAAATGAAATAAAATATTTAAAATAAAAGCACTAAAAAAACAATATTATTAATATTTTAAAATATATATTAATGTTTTATAAACTTAATATATTAGAAAGGAATATAAATAATTATATTCTTGTGGTGAAATTCATTCTATATAAGATGAAATATATAAAAATTATAAAGTACAATATCCAAGTACATAAAAATTGTAGAGCTGCATTATCTCTACAATATACTCACAGATATATATATATAACATTCCCTTATAAATATATTAAAGATATTCTCTTATGAATAAATCGAAACGTAACAAATTTTCATTCTATTTTTTAAAAATATATATTTACTTGGCTACAGTAAACCATAAATCTATGAAAATTTAATATATATTGTATATATTTTTATGCCCTTCGAACGTCCATTATATATATATATTTATGGAAGTATGACGTTAAAATAAATTAATTTAATTATTTTTAATTGTAATTTTTAATAACTTTATGCAAGTTTAAGTAAGGTAAAGTAAAAGAAAAAAAAATTATATTAAATATATTATTTTAATTTTTTAACACAAGATGGTGCCACTAATTTACTACATTTGCATCTAAGGATATTTGTGGCACCATCTTGTGTTAGGTTCTTAAACATTATCTTTTCGTAAATATTTCTATTATAATATTATTATATTTTTAATTTAAGTAATATTATATTAATTAATTTTTATTATAATTTATGTATTACATGTTATTAATTTCTTGTAGAGAAATAAAACTACAATTTTTTTTTAATTTTTCACGCTCATTTGAGTCATATAAATTCAGTGTTATAATGTTTATCCATCACTGTACTAATTAACGTTGTTAAATTTTTAAAATGCAAATTATAAATTCCAATTATGCTAAGTTAATTGGTAACATATTTATTTAAGTTTTAAATGAGTTAATTATTTTAAAGTATTTAAAAGTATATTTCTTTCGTTTACTCAAAGTTTTAAAATTAAGGAAATGATTAATTCTTCGTTAAACCTTTACCAATTATTATTAGAATTTTTATTCCAACGAGTTTCTGGAGTTATTTTAATTATAATCAAATGAATTTTACTAACTAGAACTTCGGTAATCATCATTAAAACTTGGTTGTTCTTTTACTTAAATGGTTCTGTTGTATACAATCTGAGAACTGCGAAATAGAGAAGAGATTGAGATTAATTAGAATTCCGTTAAAGGTTATCTAAATGACCCACTTCAACCGGAACTGGCCATTAATTTCTCCGTTATCGCCTCAAACAGTCTTGACAGCATTGAACCATGCTCTATTCCACTCATTGATGCAGTTTGGTACTCTATATGCATCCTGCACACACCTTGTCTATTAATAGCATTTTCGCAATTAATTTGTGTATTAACCGTTTTCATAAGCTCTTTACAATCTTAAAATCTCATTTATAAGATTATAAAGGGAATTTAAAGTACCTAATGATAATATAAATATATTTTTAAGTTCTGGTTATTGGTAGGATTGTGTTATGTTTCTGCACGAAAGTGTGATTTTTTTATGTTTCTACGTTCGTATATTTAATCGAAAAAGGAACTTTTAAAATATTTTCATACTCGATCGTTCTTTAAAATACATTCTGTGGGTTGGTACGTTAAGAGTTGAACATATAAAGATTTAAAAAAAAAAAAAAATTCAACGTAATGGGATCAAAATATTGCATTTTCTTTCGCACGTTTGGTCAAAAGAAAATGCAATATTTTGATATTCTTTTTTTATTTCTTGTTACTAACAATCTGTAGTTGGTAATGGAATGCTTTCTGGCATTGTAACTCTTATTATCAGCACAAATGGACAAAGCGGATCTAAAGATAGGTAATTTTCTCTATTGTGTGTACCATAAAAGCTTTTTTGCTTTTAGCAAACCACCGTAAAAATAAGATTTGTTCAATCTTTAGATAATATCAAAGGAAAGACCGTTAACTATTTTCATTACAAGTATTTTTTTATATATATCTTTTTATCGTTGAATGAATATTGTATTGTAATAAAAAAAATATATTATTCAACATATGAGTTAAAGGGGAAGTAAAAAAAAAAAACATAGGCAAGGATATTGCTAACTATAATCATTACGTGAATGGAGAGAATCTTTCTCATCTGTTTGATGCAATTTCTTTATTGCTAATGGCTCAGACTGCTCGTGTTTATCATACTAGAAGTTGTAATTAAAGGAAAAACATATTGCGAAGAAATTTTTCTCCAATTTAGTTACAGTACCAATAAACAAGATAGATAAAAGTATAATTTTAAATGGAGTCGATGGTAATAGCAGATAAAGAGAGCAAACGTGTCAGTCTCATATATCATGAGGCCCACTTTCAATTCGATAAATTATTTTCCAGACGAAAGAAGACTTCACCTATCTTTTGAACAATTGGGAAATGGTAGCAATTATATAAATTAGGTCTTCAATCACTGTTGAACAGTTTATTGAAGTATTGTTTCCAATTCACTTACACTCTTGATTTATCTAATAGTATCTACTTTATAAAAATTATATGTCTGGATATATATACTTTTCCACATTTAAAAATTAATATATGTGTGTGTGTGTACGTGATATTGATCCGGTAACGTTATTTTTTTTTATGTGGAAACAAAAAAAAACTAGTTAGAAAAAATGACTGCGGATGATGATATTTGATTGAGATGGGTCTGTCTAAGAAAGATAGGTATGATGGATCCCAAAGGAAGAGGCATAACGCCAACGATTCATGACAGTAGTTGATCGATAGAGAATCTTGCTCACTCATTCGTAAAAGCTTCTCATTGCAGAACGATTTTTATTTATCGATGTTTGGGATAATCAATACAAAACGCTCGGATTGCAATTGGTATGCACCCTCCAATCCCATTCAAGTTTACATATCTGAAAGTAAAATTTTGACATATTTAGTCGGAAAAAAATAAAACAATTTTAACATACCATAATCGATTGTGTTAAGTTTCGAATAAACCATAACTCTACCCCACATTTTATTATTATTATTATTATTATTATTATAAATCCATCCAATCTTGTAATAACATTAAACATGGCGTTGTTTAAGTCAAAGAAAATTATAAAAAGATCCGAAAATATTCCATATTTCTCTGGGTTTTTGATCCTCATTGACATACATTCAGATATATTTTTGATCCTAGTTCACCTATTGACAGGCTGAATAAAGTGTAAGATGGTATTTTTTTTATTCAAAACTAAGAAGAAACGGAAATAGTCTGGAATACGGCAGAGAAAATCTTTTCGGTCATTGAAGTAAAGACCATATATCACTAGGCAACGAAAGTGTGTGTAAAGGGTCGAAAAACAGGCTGTAAATCAAGCTAGCTAAATCCAACCATTGACAGATTTCGCCACTTAAGTAGTCTTGAAGGTATATAGTATTTTCCCTAGTTTCTCTTTTCATCTGAAGTTTTATAGCTGGAAGATTTGACTTTAATCTTAAAGAAAATAAATATTTGCAATTCAAAGACGGCCGAAAGTTATGCAAATTCTATCAGATATTTATTCAATTTTATTTACAAGTATATACCTATATACACTTTCTTTTTTTAATCTATAATTTTTTTACAACAGAAAACATATTTATCTATTTAAAAAATTGACTTTCGAATCGATCTAAACACGTTTAATTTATTGTTAAATTTACATTTAAATGTTTAATTATTATTAATAAATTATATAGATACTATTTATTATCGATTTTTCGACCAGTATCTCGCGATCTCTTGGTATTAAATAGAGATTTTTAGGGATTTTTACCGATCGAAAACAGAAAAATAATATTAATAAACACATTTTTAATTATAATTTTATGAACTCGAATTCGTATTTAACCGTATTCTCTATTGAAAATGCTTGATCTAAAATCGATGAAACGTGCTAAACCAAATTACTGCATAACTGTCAATAAGCAGACAGTATGGTATTAATAATTGCTACATGACGACCTCATTGCATCAATTATAATCTAACAAGTAAACAATTAAAACTTTACTAATTATTAATCAGATAATTATCAAGGTAGAACGAGTAAATATTTTCACTAATTTTTTTTTTTTTTTTTTTTTAAGTCTTTTAACATACGTAAAAATTTCATTTGAAACTATTATATATTTATGTGTGTAGAGTTTACGTTAAAAATCACTTTTAGATAGTGAAAAGAAGTTTTTAGATGGCTAATGTTGTTCTCAAACTGACGACAAACAGATTTAAATTTTAAATGTAAGCTAAGTGATTAAAAACAGTTTAAGGTTAGATTATCGATCGTTTGTAAAGGCATACAAACCATGTTTTGTTGTTTAGCGCATCAATTTGTTATCCGTCACACAATGTTGCTGTGTTGAGAACACTTGTGTGCAAAAGTGAACTTTCAAAACAACACTAGAGTTTTGTTACGAAAGAATTTTCTACAATTGTTATTTTAGATCGATCGACTTACAACTTTCACTATCCTTAATTAATTTTCAGAAGTTTGGAATTTTCCCTTCGCTCTTTCTCTCTCTCACTCTCACTCACTCTCTTGATTTTTGTACAGTAACTTAAATATTATAATTAACTTTTTTTTTATGTAAATTTGTAAATAATGTAATCTTAATTACTCGACTTTACTTCGTTTAGTTGAAACTAAGTAAAACTTTTAAATATAATTTTAACTTTATTAAATATTTAATTATGATATCAAGATGTAAAAACTAAAATGGCGACGTGTTTGCTTGTTTTAATTATACTTAATTCTATCTAATCGCGTATGTGTGTGATAAAACAATGGTATTTTTAATTATCAATAGGAATTTTTTAAGTATATAAAACTCGTGTAAAGTTTCTCGAAAGTATGGTTAAATTTCTCATATGTTATAATGTATATAGAGAAAAGGATGTCTCTCTCTCTCTGCTTGGCTTTTATCTATAAGAGTTTTGTTTTAAAAATTCATCCCTTTTTTTTTTCTTTCATGGGAAATCTAACCATTAGCTTTCTTGTATTTTATGTGTAGAAGTACTTCTGCAAAATTTTTTTTTCTTTGTAAATCCAACAGTTTCCTTTATAAATGCATCCGGTTCCTTCCCCTCGCTCTCGGGAATCACAATGTCAATTCTTTCATTCTGTTTCATATCCTATATCCTATCGAACCTTTGTTTTATTTCTATTAGTTTCTACAGAAGAGAAATATCATCAGATATAAAAGGAACCAGCTTTATACTTTTTATTTTACTCGAAAAATGCTTCAGATTTTCTTCAAAATTAATGTTTCGTATAGGCTTATATATATATATATCGTTCTGTGCCATTTTTCTATACGTATTGTAAAGAATTTTATTAAAATATTATTATATACAATTCCTCTAACGTAAATTAATCTAATAATAATTAATAAAATAAAATTGTAGTAGTTTGCAACTTGAAATAATCGTTGATAGATACGTACTTTTATTGCAAAAATACATAAGTATATCAGTTATTTTTTAAAGGATTAACTTATTAATTTTTTTTCTACGTGCCTAAAAACAATTTTTCTTTTAAAATGACATTTCTATGTGAAGATTACTGCACATTTTTTCCTCATTGAAGTGATATGTAATAGGTGCCACAGAAGTATTCCGAGAAATTAAATCTTTAACATTTTTTTTTTTTTTTTATGAACTGCAAGCGAGAAAATGTGGTTGACATTTAATCAAACATTAATTCTACAAATGATAGTCTTTAATTCCATGACTGTAACGAGAGCAGTTAACTAATTTCATGTTACGTTGGCTTTGATAAGTTAGAATTTCCGATTATTCGGACCAGTTGTAAAATCTCTAATTTTACCTCATACACTAAACTTTATATCTTACATTATTACGTTGACAGAACTATATATATAAATGCTTAATATTTATCGTTAAATTGTTATTTTATCCTTTATTAAAATCACAACCAAAATAAACTCAAATTATGTATTATACGAGAGAAATTCGTTTTTTTCAACTGTAAATTCGTATTTTTGAATGTATTCAGCTGAAAAAAAATAATCTGATTCGCCTATAATATCTAATTTAAATTAGTTTCATGCACGAGTAATCCATACTAAATTAAATATTAGATCATTTTTATTTAAAATCCTTTTGAAAACATTTAATTATATTTTAGTAGTAATGTATTGTCTCTAAAGAGACTTCTATTTAACTTTTATGTACAGTAAAAAAAAAAAAAATATATTATACATCTCTTTTCCTGAGAGTATTTTGAGATTGTTTACAACAGTACAAATAATTCTTGAATGTTGACTCCTTTACAAAATTAAATTCTTCGACCCGTTTCTACATAGTTACAAAATAAAAATAAATATCAAGTAAGAATTAAATAGAAAATAAGTAAATCAAAATTCAGTATTTTATTTATCCAAATAATTTATCAACCCCCTCATATTAATCAGGTGGGTTAACAACAGGTTGTGAGCCCCTGTTTCGTTTAAAAGACGTATTAAATTATCTAGAATAATTTTAAATTAAATCAGATTTATAATAATAATCTAAAAACAAAAGGAATTATGACACGAAGAAAAGTGACTAAACTTCAAACCAGTTTTATTTTTTATTATTTTTTTTCGTAGGATTCCCCCAAGGCAATCAATCATATAAGAATTCATCACTTATCATACTTCTCATTCCAATATTATATTTTACAGTGATTGATTTGATGGCGTTGTTTAAGTCAAAGAAAATTATAAAAAGATCCGAAAATATTCCATATTTCTCTGGGTTTTTGATCCTCATTGACATACATTCAGATATATNGCCTATAATATCTAATTTAAATTAGTTTCATGCACGAGTAATCCATACTAAATTAAATATTAGATCATTTTTATTTAAAATCCTTTTGAAAACATTTAATTATATTTTAGTAGTAATGTATTGTCTCTAAAGAGACTTCTATTTAACTTTTATGTACAGTAAAAAAAAAAAAAATATATTATACATCTCTTTTCCTGAGAGTATTTTGAGATTGTTTACAACAGTACAAATAATTCTTGAATGTTGACTCCTTTACAAAATTAAATTCTTCGACCCGTTTCTACATAGTTACAAAATAAAAATAAATATCAAGTAAGAATTAAATAGAAAATAAGTAAATCAAAATTCAGTATTTTATTTATCCAAATAATTTATCAACCCCCTCATATTAATCAGGTGGGTTAACAACAGGTTGTGAGCCCCTGTTTCGTTTAAAAGACGTATTAAATTATCTAGAATAATTTTAAATTAAATCAGATTTATAATAATAATCTAAAAACAAAAGGAATTATGACACGAAGAAAAGTGACTAAACTTCAAACCAGTTTTATTTTTTATTATTTTTTTTCGTAGGATTCCCCCAAGGCAATCAATCATATAAGAATTCATCACTTATCATACTTCTCATTCCAATATTATATTTTACAGTGATTGATTTGATATAAATTTATAATTATATTCTTATAAAAACAATAATATAAATTAGTTTAATGTATTAAATTTATATAAATCCATATTAAAAGCTACAAATATCTTTCCTAAATATTGTTATTCCATTCTAAAACGAATTAGTACTAATAAAATGCAAATTATTTGCTTTAAAAAATATATATAATAAATGATTAAAAAATTAATTTAAATTGAATTTTATTAATATAAACACAACGAAGTGAAGACTGTTCTATTGTTTTTAACTGTAACCTATCCGAAATGGATGATTTATTTTAAATATTTGAATTTAATCACGCGTAATTTGAATTTTTATTGTGTATTTTTTTTTTTTAAAGTGTGTCTTATTTATGTTAATACGTACTGTAACTAAATAATACGTTTCAGTCGGTGAATATTTTTCTGACTTGATAAACAACTTTTATAGACCCAAGGCATCTTTGCTGTAGTAAAAGAAAGAGTTCTTCGAGGGGAGAAAAAAAGGAAACTGCTACAAAGGAATTCATCATCTGAAAAACAGTAGAAAAAAAAACCAGACCAAACACTGTCAAATATATGATGAAGACAAAAGTAGATGAAGCGATTCGCTTTGAATGAAATCAAAACGACGTATTCAAATAAAACATGCAAGATTTTCTCATGCGTAAATTTTTTCTATTGTTCTTTATGTAAACATAGAATATATGTATTATATATATTTATCAAGAAAATGTTAAAGTATAAAAATATTTAAATTTCATATACAGATGACTTCATTCGAATCAATATGCTGCATTTAATTTGTATATGTTTTAAGTTATAAAAATTGATATTTATTTCTTGAATGAATGGTTTCAACTTTCAACAAGTATAAAATAATCTGTGATATTTTTCCTGTATATTTATGATCATATGAGTCGTTCAAAGGTACTAACCAGTGGCCGAATGGATAACACCAATGTATACTGGCCTCTCCAACGTAGGGGTTTCCGGGTTTTATTCACATTTGTAACACCTAAATATAGGTCAGTTTCCTATAAATCATGTTTGTAACATTTAAATAGGGGACAATTTTCCATAAGAGACATTCCTCCTCGGAAGATCGCTTATGTGTCTGTTGCAGTATACGAATTAAAACTCTGATTTTACCATAAATTAGCCGAAGCTTTCAGTAGAAAGTACTAATATACAGTAGATCCCCTATAACACGGGTTCCTATAATTACGATTCCTATAAGATGGCGAAAAATTTGCGACGGTATCCGTACAAACCTGGTAAAAAAAACTCCTATAATTTGGTAAAACGTCATCGGGCAGCCGAACTACTTTCCGCCGTCCAGCGCCACGCTACGAAGAGTTTAGGCGTGTAACTTGAATTTACTATCGTCTGTACAGTATGTAAATTAGGTACCGTAAGTCTAATACAGTACTGTACTACCATACATTTCTTGTGAAAGAAACATTTCTTATTCAACGGCCATAAAAATTATTTATATTAATGATGTCTCCAAAGTTCAACGAAGTTTTCGCAGAAAAATAACTTATCAGAAATCGCGGCCGCCGTTTGGTGCGCTGCTCCGCGACGAAAACAAGCTTAAGCAATGGCGACGTCGAACGGTGCACACTCGGTAAGTAATCCTACAATTTTTTGTTTATAGCGTAGTTTATACGGATTATTTCCAAAAAAAAAATATACGTATTTTGGAAATGTTGAGTCGAATTAGTCTAGAATCGATTAATTTTATGGAAGAAAACCTTTCAAACAGCCGTAGTCCGTAAACTTCACACGTGTCGGGCTGTGATTGGCAAGGACTCGTAAGAAATCGATTCATAAAAAACGGAACGTATCTACCGTGTTATAGGGGGGGTCGACTTGTATATATACTCTTACATACATACTACCTCGATTTTAATTATTTATATGAACAAAACCTGTTTAATCTTTTAATTACAATTAAATAACATTTTAAAAATTTCTTTAACATGGCAATACTTCTCCTCTTTATCATATAATATTTACAATGTTATAACTTTTTTTTTATCGAGTCTCATTCCAATGATTTCAATGTTTAAATTTCTATCCATTCATAAGGGGTAACGCTTCTATTCCCTGTGGAAATTTTAAGAATTTTTAGATAACTTCTACACGGGTAAATGTATAAATACACGAATGATTTATAACATATACTAGTTGTAAAATTCGAAAATTGGAGAAACGTAAATTTGAAAAAATAATAATAATAATAAAATCTAAAACCCTGGAGCAATAACACTTTGTTTTTTTATTCTTACAAGAATAACTAAAAATTATTTGGTCATTGATCCAAATTCTTATTATTGGATAAACCAGGAGGTTAATGCGTCATAATTGTGGTTCCGGGTTCGAATCTGGGGGGTCGAAACTTCCCAGGAATAATTCGAAAAGGGGTTAAGTCTCATATATATCAGGTCACGTCTCTAATCTTTCGGATTTTTGTTACCCTCAAAATAATTATTAATAATTGATTTTAATGTTTTAAATAATTAAATAAGCATTATTTTTAATTGCTTATTTAATTTTAAAAAGTGAAAGAAAATATTATAATAATAATAATAATATAGATTAAACAGCACGAAACTACCAAGAAATTATTTTACTAAAATGCAGCCACTTTATTGTAGATGATTAATGTTAATATTTACTTTCATATAATTTAAAAATATAAATATAATAAATGTCATAGACGTGAATGTGATTAATGTTATAAACATTTAACTTTATAGATTAGGTTAAAGTAAGCATTAACAATTCTTTTAAAGTAAATTGTTACAGTGTAATGAATCTTATAATTAAAATTATTACCACAACATTAATTTTAATTTTATTTTATTCTTTTGTTCGTTGTAAAATAAAATTATTACTTTATAATCCTCTTTATAACGATAAAATTAAATGTAAATATTATTTAAATTTTTTTAAGCAGAAATATATCTTGAGAAAGTTATTTACAATTAAAAAAAAGAGAGAAATAAATGTATAAAATATATATTATAACAGTATTACAGTTAAACCTCTGTAAAAGATGAGACTAATTGTATAAGCAGTTAGTACAATGTTCGATTTTATAAAAGGAATTAAATGTATTTATCCTAAAGCTAAATAAAATATTTTATTTTTAATTAAATACTCTTTAGTTTTAAAATACATTAACGAGAAATATTGAGTGAAGATTTTAAATAATTTTTTTTTAGAAATTAATGTATAAAACGATTTTAATGAATACTTAAAAAAGAAAAGAACTTAAAATCTAAGTGAAGTGGTGTTATCTTTGTTAAAACAGCACTTCAGATAACTACAAACACTCGAAAAGATTGTTTAATAGTTCTTAAAATAGATCTTTTCTAATACTTAAAATAGATATTTTTATAATTATATAATACTTAAATTAGTTAAAATATTAAATAAAAATACACAGTCGACCCCCTCTATAACACTGTTGATTATTCCGTTTTATATGAATTCCACGTTGTACGAGTCACTTAGATTTTACAAATACGTGTACCGGGCTGTGAATGGCTTACGTATTTGTAAAATCTAAGTGACTCGTACAACACGGAATTCATATAAAACGGAATAATCGACAGTGTTATAGGGGGGTCGATTGTAGTGTAAAATATAATTAGAAATTGTTTTAAATTTAAAAAAATAAATCAAAATTTTAATATAGAAACTGGAATTGATATCAACGAGAAAGAGAAATATATGATATGATACGGATCAAAGTTAGTTTTGTACGATACTGAAATATGATTTATGCATATAGTATTTTATCCTGACTCGGCACCATTTAGATATTTTATAGCCCGTAATAAAATTTTTAANTATATCTATATATATTATATAAAGTCATCAACCGAATTTTTCTAACCAACACATAAAGTCAATAGAAATAATCATCTTATCATCCATCCCGTTAGTTTGATGGAGTTGATGCTTTGTGGAGCGTTAAAATAACTTAAGTATAACTTCTTTACTATATCATGATTACTCAAGTATAAAAGAAAGAAAGTTTTTATATAGATTTTAATTCAAAACAACAATTTAACCATATCCATTAAAGATATTTATGTTTTATTACTTTTAAAAAAAAATTTTTATAATGACAAAAAAAAAACTTGTCGATTAATAAAAGTTTGATTCATTTGTGTTAGAATTATTTTAATAAAAAGTTTTATAGGCTTGATTTTCGTTAATGATACTTATGCATATCTCATGTCGCAACTTTATCGTTTTTTTTTTTTTTTTTTTGGCCATAAAATATCATCTAAGCTACTAAATTTACTGTCAATGAAACGGATAATTCTAAAATTTTTCTTTTTTCAAGGTTTTTCAAGGGGGGAAACCAATTTTTTTCCCTTATTTTTCAAGGAGGAAACCCCTTTTTAACCTTGAAAAATAAGGGAAAAATTGGTTTCCCCCTTGAAAAACTTTGAAAAAAAGGGAAAAAATTGGTTTCTCCCTTGAAAAACCTTGAAAAAAAGGGAAAAAAGTGGTTTTCCCCTTTTTAACCTTAAAAATGGGTTTTCCCCTTTTAAACACAATTCGATACATTAACTCAATACGTTTAATAATCTAAGTAGAAATATTTTAATCAATACAGCATAAAATTTTAAAGCTAAATAAGTANTAAAATCTAAGTGACTCGTACAACACGGAATTCATATAAAACGGAATAATCGACAGTGTTATAGGGGGGTCGATTGTAGTGTAAAATATAATTAGAAATTGTTTTAAATTTAAAAAAATAAATCAAAATTTTAATATAGAAACTGGAATTGATATCAACGAGAAAGAGAAATATATGATATGATACGGATCAAAGTTAGTTTTGTACGATACTGAAATATGATTTATGCATATAGTATTTTATCCTGACTCGGCACCATTTAGATATTTTATAGCCCGTAATAAAATTTTTAATAATGAATTTTCGACTATCCATTAAACATTTCATCTAAAAACTTTCTACTTAAGAAATTGATGCCAGAGGAAATATACTAGAATTCTACTGAAAGTTTTAACTTTTGAAATTTTTATATGACTTAATTTCTTAACTTTTTTTTTTTTTTTAGTATTACACACGAAAAAAATAAAAATAAAAATAAATTGATAATCNTTTCTAAATTTAATTTTATTTATAAGCTCAGTATGTATGCTATTTTCGAACATACTGAATAAATCAAAACAATATAAAAGAAATCCATTATGCATTATAAATATTGAAAATCTACATTAAATTCTAAAATTTCCAATAACATTATAAGACGTTAAAATATTTTATAAAATGGTAGATTTTTTTATACGAAAATATACAATTGCAAACGTTATATAAACTGTATGAAAGGCACGAACAAAATATATATCAGCCATACAGTAGATTATCAGTAAGATAGGACAATATATTTAGCACGTGTTCTCCTTTAATAACAATATTTTCACGTTAAAGTTTTCTTAGAATGTTCACACGTATTTTACATTTACTTTTATGATATTAAACTTAACTTATATATTAAGTCTATGGATAAATCTAGAATACATTAAAGAATATTTCCATAATCTGTCTGTCTGTCGTCATCTTGATTTTATCTGTCAATTTAATGAAAGTAAAAGTTTAAAATTTTTATTTTATTGTCAAGCCATACACTTGTAGAATTGTGTTTTGTTTCGTTTAAATTGATTATTTGATTGTTTTGTTTTCGAATAATCATTATTTTGATATAACTTGATTTGCATATTGCAGTTCCTTAAAATAGTTATATGCTACGTATATTATGACATGTTATAAATATCATATATACAAATGATAAAGTGAATGCATTAAAGTATCATCCCTTTCTCTACGGATTAATTACTTAATGGAAATACCTTGTCATCCATAACTCTTCATTCTTTTAATGCTAAAGTAGCATTAAGTTAAGAAAAACATCCTAGATAAAAGATACAATCTAAATTTTAAATCTGTTCCAATACTTGTATATTTTTAAAGCTGTTTTTCTCATCCTTTCTTTCGTAGAAATGTAAATTTTCCATTAAATGATGTTTATAAAAGCTTACAATGTCCGAAAAGATTAAAGGCTATTTCTATATTCGTTTTGCTCATTTGTACTTTTTTTTTTCTTTTTCTTTTTCCTTCTTGAATGCATAAAACTTACATTTTGTAGAAATTCTTGAATATTTATTGTTTTTTATTATAGAAACATTTATAATACTTACTTCCTATAGTTTAAATATGTTTTTGTTAACATCTAAAATAAATTTTATTTCTTTTTTTAATAAATATTAAACAGAAAATCAATAGTTTTTGCATGATTTTCGTGATATATATCTTTAACTTTTATTATTTTACCTTTAAAGTCTATACAATTTATATATAATAACAACGTTATACACGAGTAATTATTTATTATGACATAGTCACAATGCCGGGCTGCAATTTTTTAAATCGTATTTTTAACTAATTTAATTTAAAATATATGCTCTCCACCTCAAATTAGTCAATTTCCCCTGTACATCATACTTTTCCTTTAACAATAGAGTCGTACAAGTCTAACACATTTCAGGGGAAAATGTTTGAATTGAAATAACATGACTTACGATTTGCATTGGAAGTTCTTATATAATTAATCTAGGCCTACTTTTCCTAAAGTTTCCATATCTGATTAAGGAAAAACAGGCAGACAGATGGACGACAGTAGGAATTTATAAGAATACAATTTTTTTCAAATTGCAACCAAAAATAAGCGTGTTTGTTAGGTTTATATATAAAAAAAATTATATTTTATTTAATTTTTTTAAGTTTTCCAGCTTATTTTTTATGTACGGTTCCAGATTTCAATTGAAAATCATAAAAATACAAGCATTAGAAC